>NW_007930848.1:12022-66501 GCF_000280675.1 Beauveria bassiana ARSEF 2860
AACCGGGGAAGGAAGGAAAGGAAAGGGGGGGGGGGGTTCGTTGCAAACCAATTCATTCTGTCAACTCCGCGGACAAACCCTTTTCCGCTGCTTGATTCACCCTGTGTGTGTGATCAAGTTCTCTCGTATCTGTTGTCGCAGGGGGCCAACGCGCGAGAGAGAGATAGAGAGAGAGTTATATTGTTCCTATTTGCCGAGAGTTATAACGAGGCAGTGCAAGGTCATAATTTGTATGCGGGTAGGCCTGCATACCGGCCATATTACCCGCCGCCAATAGTGGGGGGTTTTTTATGATGCACATGTAAAGTATAAATGTTGTTCCCTCCCTGTAACTAGGCTGTGATGCGGGCAACGGCCACAAGAGAAAAGAAAGGTCTGGCTATAGAATCAAGTTCCTGGTCGATACATACATACATACCTGAACATGATTCGCTTCATATCCACAGCAAAGTGCCACCAACAAGTTTTGGCTGGGACGCATCTAATTTACCAGCACGGCTTCGCATCAACAAGTAGCGCCTAGAACTTGGTTACACTTGATCACCTTGTTTCGCTTCGTCCATGTACTGTGCTCAAACACGTCGCAGATCACGGATCCTTTTTTTTTTTCAGGCCATGGTGTTGCAAAGCCAAAGTATCCGTACATACGTCACTCGAGAATCCACATCCAGCAATCATGCCCAAAAAGAAACAGCATTGCTTGGTTGTGTACGACTCATTCCCTTGCCACCTACAAGCTGCAGGCTGCAGGCTTTAAGCTCCGTTATGCCGCAACTCAACTCACATGGGCCACATTTAATTTTACCCCAACCTCTTGTAAATATTCCTGTTGACTGCTATTAGTCGACGACGTTCTCGGCAAGATCCGTCTACTTCAACTTGCAGTGGCTTCATTCTGGCATGCTGACCCTGGAAGCCCTTAATATCTGTTTCTTATTGACCGGGAGGGCTGACTGGCTGACAGAAACTGCTCACATGGCATGCGGGTCGTGGAATCATTTGCAGCCATTTATTTTATTTTATTTTATTTTTTCGCGCGGAAGCTTCCGACTATTGTATAATATCGTATTTCTTTTCAAGAGCCACAGGTCGGCCCGCATGAACCAGTCGGTATTTTTGAGCCATGTACGGAGTACCACTGTGGACAAGCTGTAGATTGCTCGACATATTGCCATGCCACCCACTGCTTAATATCGCGAAAAGAATCCGAACTTGACGCGATGAGAGGACAAACTGTGGAAAGAGACATGCACCCCGTGTGGATACATACATACCAGTGAAAATATTTATTCAATAGAACAGAGCAGAAAACCGATATTCTAAAATCCATGGCGGAAAAGAATTCATCCCATCGCTATGACGAAAACTAGATCGTTGTCAAACAAGACAAAAAAGAAAAAAAATGCATCCATCATACAAGCACACAAGTACCATGGCCTTGAAGCCCAATTTCGCAGGCTAAATAATGGTGCGTCACTCCCATGTACACCCGCGCAAACATCCGTGTACGCTCACAGTCGGCTTTCGATGCCTGCAAAGTGGCTATCCGCAGCCCAATGCGAGTACGGCCATACGACTCGAATGGCCTCCCAGACATGGCTATAGAAATTGCTGCGTGTTAGTGCATCATTACTCGATAGACGTCAAGATATTAATGAGACGAGTCGCACACAATGTGCAAAAGTTGACTTACCTCACATGAATGATTTCCAAGCCATCTTTGACTTCCTGTGGAAGGTCCTTCGCTTCCTTCTTGTTTTGCGCAGGAAGAATGACCGTCTTCACACCAGCTCGGAGGGCACCAATGAGCTTCTCCTTGATGCCCCCAACCGCAGTCACGCGACCGCGCAGTGAGATCTCGCCCTGTATTGTACTGTATTAGCAATTGTTCCTCAGCAAGATATATTGCGTCTCTTACCGTCATGGCCATCGTAGGAGGAACTGGCTTGCCAGAGAACAGAGAGATGAGAGCAATAGCCTGTCCAATACCACTGCTGGGCCCGTCTTTCGGGATAGCACCAGCGGGACAGTGCACATGAATGCTACGATTCTTCATGACATCAGCAGAGGGATCATGCGTGAGACCAAGCTCAAATGCATGAGCCTTGACCCAGGTGAGTGCCACCTCGACGCTCTCCTTCAAAACAGTACCGAGCTTTCCCGTGAGTTGAACAGTTCCCCTACCCGGCATGTCGGCGATTTCGATGAACAAGATGCTTCCATTGCCGCCGGTGCTGTAGGCAACTAAGCCAGTGACAATACCAGGTCTGCTCGTCTTCTCTGCAATCTCTTCTTCGTATTTTTCAATACCCAAAATATCTTCCAAATCTTCCACAGAAAGCTCACGCTTGTACTTGTCTAGGCGACCGCCGTCTTTAGCCTCTGCAAACTGCACAGCCTTGGACCGACAGACTGACCCAAGCTCGCGCTCAAGGTTTCGAACGCCAGCTTCGCGAGTGTACGACTCGATGACCTTGGATACGACATCCTCATTAAAGATGACCTGATCCTCCGACAGACCATTGGCGCGAATCTGCTTGGGAACAAGATGTTGCAACGCAATGTGTCTCTTCTCGAGCGTTGTGTAGCCGGGTAGGTAAATCATCTCCATGCGATCGAGTAGAGGTGCGGGAATAGTGTCCAAATTGTTCGCCGTCGCAATAAAGAGAATCTTGGACAGGTCAATGGGCATTCCAATGTAGTGATCTTGAAAGGTATGGTTCTGCTCAGGGTCAAGAACCTCGAGCATAGCAGCGGAAGGATCACCATGGACACTGGCCATGCCAATCTTATCGATTTCATCGAGTAGGAACACTGGGTTTGCGACTCCAACCTTGCGAAGACCTTGAACGATGAGACCAGGCATAGCGGCGACATAGGTACGCCTGTGGCCACGAATCTCGGCCTCGTCGCGGACTCCACCAAGTGAAATGCGGTGGAACTTGCGACCAAGGGCTGTAGCAACTGATTTAGCCAAGCTAGTTTTTCCGACACCGGGAGGTCCAATCAAGAGCATGATGGGCGACTTGTCCGTCATCTTCTGCGACTTGAAAAGCTCGAGTTGGGCAGCCTCAGCGTCAGACTGCTGGTGCTCTTGCTCAGAATTCGGGCTGGGTTGGTGAACAAGGGCCTGCTCCGACCGAAGCTTCTGTTCGACTTCGTCATTGATGGATTGCTTGAGACGAAGGACGGCGAGATACTCAATTAGTCGCTTCTTGACTTTTTCCAGCCCGTAGTGATCGTCGTCTAGTTGTTTCCGCGCTCGCGTTAATGTGTCGGGCCCAAGTCTGTCGTCCGTGACGGCAGCCCAGGGAATCTCCGAAAGCGTCTCCAGCCAGTTGCGAGTGACCTGATACTCTTGATTCATAGGCATCATCTTTTGCAAACGACGAAGCTCTCTGTCAACTGCCTTGGCAACTTCTGGTGGGAGCTGAGCATTCTGAAGCTTCTTCTTGAGCTCATCAATCTCGCTGGCTTCTTGATCCTCGTTGTCATTGCCGCCCTGCATATTACCACCTGGTGGTGGCATGAAGGACATGCCCGGCAGGTGTTGGGGAGAGTTGGGTCTTCGGACCTGGTTTTCGCCCAATCGGTCGAGAATCTGAACGGGTACAGAGGTAAAGGTTGTGATCTTGAAGTTGTTCTTGATACCTCCAACTTGGCGTTCGAGAAGCTCGATAACCTTTGTGATTCTAACCTTGACATCGAGGGCAGCCAAGACACCGAGTTTCTCCTCGTGGCTGGCTTCGACAAGGTTGGCCATAAAGTCGGCCAACAATCCAGCTTCTTTGATCTCTCTTCGCATTATGAGCAACTCGAGGCGTTTAGTGACGGTAGGTGACAGTGTAGGACCGGCCTTGGTGCGTGGTAGCATGGAAGAGATCCGCAAAATGGTGATGAGTTCACGGGATTGCGCCTTGAGTAGGGCGAAAAGGTCCTGAAGCTGCTTATCGGCGATATCGACTGAGGAGAGGCGGACATTAGCATGGTCATGGTTATGATACATGGTGGCCATGTGTAGGGCACTCACTGTCATCATTGAAGTATGTTACTTGGCCTTCAAAGTACGGTCGCTCCCGTGTGATGGCATCGATCCGAATGCGTGATGTTCCCTCGACGCGCAGGGCGAACTCGTCGGCACCTCGGCCATCGATGCCGATGATCTTGGCGGCGACTCCAAAATGGTACAAATCACCTTTCTTGGCAGAACCCGGATTAACGTCTTGAATAGCAGAGGCGTCAACTTCCTCGCCGTTGCTGATCAAAAGCTGGCCGTTGGGGCCGACAAAGGGCGAATTGACTGGAACGCAGGCGATGGGGACGCTATCAATGCGACCGTCGGGGCCCTTGGAGGCGGCGCGCTCGTAGACATGTGCGAGCAGAGCGGCGACATCGGGACGGCTAGACGTGACAGAGATTCTCTGGACCAAACCCGGCAATAGGATGGTATCCCGAGGAAGCGGTATCAAAGGTAGGTTCATGTTTTGCGCCTTGCCCATGGCGGCTTGTGTGAAGCGGTCGGTCGAGTGGCGGGCAGCGTCAATAGCAAGCGTGCGAGATGCACAAGTATCCTACAACAATGTGGAGGAGGAAGATTAAGGGCAACTATACAAGAAATGAGATTGTGAGATGAAGATGATTTGTTTGCTGTCAAAGAGAGTTGAAAGGTTGATGTCAGACAACAAACGGACCCAAGCTGCAGTCAGATGCCAGACAAGGTGGGAGACGGCCGAAGGGGGTCCGTTCGGGCTGTGAACCGGGGTTATAACACTATGGGCGGCGACGAGCGCTGTGCTGAGTGAGCCTGGACCTGTTAGCGCTCTTGTGGCAGCCTCTGGGGGTGGAGAAGTGCGCATATACCGAGGCTAGTTGGCTAGGTCAAGGCTTATGAAGGCAACAACGGCTACGCAGTGTGGTAGTGTGCGTACATAGGTCTATCAGTGGAGACAATTCACCTGCGATTGCACAGATGATTTCAATCTTTGAGGAAATAAAAATAGATTCCGACTCTGATCCATGGTTGTGATTTGCCGAGTGTCTAACTACAGGTACGTCACTGATCCGGAGAATGCGCGACGCCGGCCCGCCAAAGCCGACCAGAACTCTTTAAATCAATAAATACAGTGGCAAGAGTGGGTGTTGGTATTGTTGGCACCGTCGTACCGTTACACTACAAAGTACCAATATAACCGAGTCACGTGCTCCTACCTATTCGCCATCGCCAACGCCATCGACATGTGCTTACTGCTAACTAGAAACCTCCCGGCATTATCTTTGAAGCCCGTAGCAAATCACAAGGTTGACGCATCTAGCCCCAGCCCCAGGGTGGCATCTCGTACGCAACATGGGAAGCGGGGTATGCATATAGCATCTGGCATTCGCGTCATCCACCCGGAACAGAGACCTCGCTTCACCACGGAGTGAGTTCATCATGCTAACCTCGCCAATGCTGGTTCCCACAGCTGCTTTCAATTTACGCAGCCAGCCAATGCACCGGATCCTGTGGTCGGTGTTGAATGTTGATACTTTGTCGCCACCTGGTATATTGATTGAAGCATATATACGGAGTAATTCCCAGCCATCTGCATCCATTTGATCGAGACAGTTCTTCACACCTGGATCGGAGCAGCCCAGCTTATAGCGGGCAAGCGGGGTAGTATCCCGCTAGCAGTCAAAACGCCGAATGCCGGGCGGAGTTTGCTCGCGCCGACTCCTGCACTAAGTATGTAGTCCTCATACAGTAACTACATTAGACCCCAGGAAACGTCAGGAATAGCATTTGGAAAACTAGTCCTCTGTAGTCTGTAGTCAACTACTCGGTGTTGATGCGCGACGGTTACTTACCAGCGTAGATAACAAAGTAGAATATTGGTTGCTGCACCTAGGAACCTAACCATTGCCTGGCACTAGGTACTATTTACCTCTCTGTAAGGAAATATCTCTACCTAAATACCTACCTACGCGGGAGGGGGGTGTTTTCTAACATAGCCCCTACAGCGTCTCCCGTTTGCACTGTCTCATTGCTGTCTAGTAACACTGTCAAGTCGCTCAGATATGTCAGAATAAATAGATATTAGCTCTAACATGTGCTAGATAATCCAGCACCCTCACTAGATAGTAAAAAGATATTTTCTACGTGATAACGTAATTTGGCTATATTAAAAAGCACCCCCCGCGTGCGTAGGTATCTAGAGGTAGGTAGGTAAGTTGGTAAGGTAGTTAGCAGGCTGTCGCCGCCAACAGCCCAGACCCGCAACACCACATTTTGCCAGCCACCACCGCCCAAAAGTTTTTGTAAGCGCAATAGTACTGCAGCTTTTGCTCGCCGCCAATCACATTTTTTTGGTCGTCAAGAACCAGGCAAGCTCATGTTATAAACCGCGCCGCAAGCGATTGCGGCCCCAATCACTTGCCCGGCATGAATATCTCACAGCCCGTCTCATCTGAGGTCGAGTCGGTTGAATTCACGTTTCTCTCCCCCGCCGAAATCGAAGCCGTCTCCGTCAAACGCATCGAGAATGAAAGCACGTTCGATAGCATGCTCAATCCTGTCCCAGGCGGTCTTTATGATCCTGCTCTGGGCTCATGGGGCGACTCACCGTAAGAAAATCCTTCAATTCGTAGTTGTTTGCGTCTAGCTAACCATTGTCTCTTCCACAGATGCACAACTTGTAACCTAAACCACTTATACTGCCCAGGCCACCCGGGCCACATCAAGCTCCCCGTCCCTGTTTACCACACGATATTTGTAGACCAGGTCTACCACCTCCTGCGATCTGCCTGCCTATACTGCAAGGGATTTCGACTGCCGGCCAAGGACCTGCACAAGTACATGTGCAAACTCCGCCTCTTGCAACACGGTCTTGTCCACGAAGCGCACATTGTTGGGGCAATCGGCGAAATCGACATCAGCGATGATCTTGAGGCCTCTGTGTCCCTCGAACTTGACGGCAGCGAAGCCGAAGACGATACCAGCTCCATCGACAATGTCACGCGCAAGAGAGAAAAGTACGTCCAGCTCTGCCTTCGCGGCGGCAGGAAGACGAGGCGTGACATTAAGAAGGGCAAGCACGAAGGCACAGGACAGATGCGTCGCGAAGTCATCAAGGAATTCCTCTCTGAAGTGATAAAGAAGCGTGAATGCGCTAGCTGCAACGGCATTTCCCCGACCTATCGCAAAGATGCGTTCGTCAAAATTTTCGAAAAGGCGCTCTCCGATAAAGAAAAGGTCAAGATGGCTGCACGAAACCTCAAATACGGCGATGCCATGTCGCGACTATATCAAAAGACCATGGCCAAAAAGCCTCAAGAGAATGGAATCACTCACAACTCGAGCGAGGACGAAGGCGAAGATGAATCTCCCTCGAGCCAAGATGTTGAAATGCAAGATGCCGACGAAGAAGAGACTACGACTACAAATACTAGTCATTCAGCCGCGCATCAAAGATACATCAGCCCTATGGAGGTCCACGCTCGTTTGGTAGAGCTCTTCAACAAGGAACAAGAACTCGTCTCACTTCTTTATAACGCCAAGCCGCCCACCAAGAGGACCACGAAAACGACCCCTGACATGTTCTTCATCACGGTGCTCCTCGTCCCCCCCAATCGATTCCGTCCCGAGGCTCGCACTGGCGACACGGAAATATCGGAAGCGCCGCAAAACAGTCTCTACAAAAACATTTTGCGCGCCAACGGCAAAATTGCTAAACTGCACAGCAACGTGCAAAACGGCAGCTCGGATATAACAGCACTGCATCATGCTTGGGTTGAATTACAAGAATCCGTGAACACGCTCATTGATAGAAATAAGAGCCCCGTCCAGGGAGCCGCTGCCAAGCGCGCTGAAGACGGCATCAAGCAAAAGCTCGAGAAGAAGGAGGGATTGTTTCGAAAGAATATGATGGGAAAGCGAGTCAACTATGCTGCACGAAGTGTCATCTCGCCTGATCCTAATATTGACACTAATGAAATCGGCGTTCCCCCTGTTTTCGCTCAGAAGTTGACTTATCCGGAGCCTGTTACGAGTCACAACTTTAGAGATATGCAGCAAGCTGTCATCAACGGTGTCAGCAAATGGCCAGGTGCAATCGCGATTGAGGACGAGAATGGCCAAATTGTCAACCTTCGAAACAAGTCAGTTGACGATCGCATATCGCTGGCTAATCAACTGCTCGCCCCGACCAACGCAAATGCTCCCAAGACGAAGAATAAGAAAGTCCATCGCCACATGACAAACGGCGATGTCGTGCTCATGAATCGTCAACCAACACTACATAAGCCTTCAATGATGGGTCATCGTGTTCGAGTGTTGCCTGGCGAAAAGACGATTCGAATGCACTATGCGAACTGTAACAGTTATAATGCCGATTTCGATGGTGATGAGATGAATATGCATTTTCCTCAGAACGAGGTTGCGCGCTCAGAGGCGCTTCAAATTGCCGACACCGATCATCAATACCTGTCTGGCACCGCGGGGAAACCCCTTCGAGGTCTCATTCAAGACCATCTTTCAGTTTCGATTGCGCTATGCAATCGCGACACCTTCTTCACCAAGGGTGACTACCATTCTCTCATCTATAGCGCTCTACGACCTGAGAGTGGTCATATTCTCTCGGAGCGACTCGAGCTTGTGCCACCAGCCATCATCAAGCCCGTCCACCGGTGGACTGGAAAGCAAGTTATAACCACAATCTTAAAGAATCTCAAGCCTGCTAGCTGCAGTGGCTTGACGATGCATGGAGCCACACAGCTGAAAGCAGAGCAATGGGGCACCAACTCCGAAGAAGGTGTTGTGCTAGTTAAGGATGGTGAACTGGTGACCGGCATTCTAGACAAGTCGCAAATCGGCCAAAGCTCCGGAGGTCTTGTCCATGCTGCTCATGAAGCTTATGGCGCGGCTATCGCCAGCAAGTTGTTGAGCTGCTTAGGACGACTGCTGACGAGGCTCTTGAACATGCGAGCTTTCTCTTGTGGCATGGACGATCTGCGACTTACAGAAGCTGGCGAGAAGGCTCGCTTACAAGCTCTGGCGCAGGCCAGCGACATGGGTCTCAAGATTGCGTCCAAGTATGTCTCCTTACCTGACAACACAGACCCCACCAACAACCTTTTACTTGAACGTCTTGAGGAAGTCTCGCGCGAAGATAAGAAGCAGGAGTGTCTGGATTTGTTGATGAATGAGGGATCGAGAGACATCACTGCCGAAGTCCAAAAGGTCTGCATTCCGAATGGTTTAGAGAAGCCATTCCCGAGAAACCAAATGCAGGCCATGACTACATCTGGTGCCAAGGGTTCTCGAGTCAACGCTTCTCTGATCTCTTGCAACCTGGGCCAACAGGTTTTGGAAGGCAGACGTGTGCCATTGATGGTTAGCGGAAAGACTCTTCCATGCTTCAAGCCCTTTGAGACACACATCGGATCCGCCGGGTATATTCGCAGCAGGTTCCTTACTGGCATTCGTCCTCAAGAGTACTATTTCCATCACATGGCTGGTCGTGAAGGTCTCATCGATACAGCCGTCAAAACATCTCGCTCAGGCTACTTGCAGCGATGTATTATCAAAGGACTGGAAGGCCTCATGGTCTCGTATGACGCCTCCGTCCGCGATGCAGATGGCTCCGTGATCCAATTTCTCTACGGCGAAGACGGTCTTGATGTCACCAAGCAAAAATATCTGACAAACTTTGACTTTATCCTCGAAAACGTTGCCTCGGAAGTTGTGCAGCTCAAGTACGATACGAAGGTCGTTGAGACATTAACCGCGAACCGAGATGCCTTCATGAAGTACATGAAAAGCGCTGTTAAGCATGCCAAGTCGAAGGGCACAACTTCCAAGGATCCTCTGATCGGTTCCTATAATCCCACTACAAACACTTTCGCCATGTCGGAGCTTTTCTATGAGGCAATGTCAAACTATGTCAAGGAAAACAAAAGCGGCCTTATTCGAGAGAAGAGCAGCCACAAGCAAGCACAAAACAGCGCCGCTCTCACTCGTAAAAACGCTGAAACCCTCTTCGCTCTCAAGTACCAGCGATCTCTTATCGAACCAGGTGAGGCAGTTGGTATCGTTGCTGGCCAGTCTGTCGGCGAGCCCTCCACTCAAATGACACTAAACACTTTCCATTTGGCTGGTCACGCTGCCACGAACGTGACTCAGGGTATTCCTCGACTCCGAGAAATTCTCATGACAGCCTCTGCTGTTATTTCTACGCCATCTATGAAACTTCATCCTCTTGCGAATATTTCTCCCGATGAAGCCGAGACTTTCACGAAAAAGATCAGCCAGACACCATTGGGGTACATTGTGAATGATATTGCCGTTGAGGAGCAGGTTGGCCGTGGTAAGATTTATAATCAGGCCAAGATCTACAAAATCAAGATCAAATTCTTCCCATCAAACGAATACTGCCCAACATATGCCATCACAGTTCCCGAAGTCATGAACTCCCTCGAATCGACGCTGATGCGCCAAATAATCGCATTGATGAAGAAGGAAATCAAAAAGCGAAGCGGCCCGAGCACTGGAGCCACACCAGAAATCGGTGTTCGGTCTGGTGTTGTGGAGGTGGCATCGGCGGAAACAAGTGCAGAGAGTCGGGACGATGACGACAAAGATGATGACGATGGGGACGATGCAGATGCTACCAGCGCCAAGCAACGAGCAAACCGTGGCGAGGAGGTGTCGTACGGCGACAATGATGACGAGGATAACGCAATCCAGCAGGCCATGGTTCAAGATGCCGAGGACGAGAGCGAAGACGAGCAAATGAACGGCGTTTCGAACGGTGCGCCTGCAGAGAATGGCAACAAGGATGACAACGTGGATGACAACATGGATGACAACAAGGATGACAGCGAGGATGACGATATGCAGTCTACAAGTACGGCGCGAGGGGAGCGCGTCAAAGACACGTTCAACGAGGTGTCCGACTTTAAGTGTGACGAAAAGGAGGGAGCGTGGTGCAGCATCACAATTGAGCTCGACTCGAACTCTCCCAAGCTTTTGATGCTGAACCTTGTCAAGAGCGCTGTGAGCAAGACTATGATTCGGGAGATTCGTGGTGTCGGTGCTTGCGCATATGTTAAAGGGGCTATTACGGCGTCGGGAGTAAATCTACGCGCGATGCAGATGTTTACTGATTACATCGACCCCGACAAGATCGAGACAAACGATGTTGCCGCGGTGCTTGCCATGTATGGTGTCGAGGCATGCAGAGGCAGTATTGTACGCGAACTCAGTGGCATCTTCGGTGGTCACGGTATCTCGGTGGACAACCGACACCTGAATCTGATTGCGGACTACATGACGAGAAACGGAGCATTCACAGCCTTTAGCCGTATGGGCCTGAAGGGCAATGTCAGTCCCTTTACAAAGATGAGCTTCGAGACGACACTGGCCTTCCTGAAGGATGCCGTGTTGGATGGTGACTGGGATGATTTGACGACGCCAAGTGGCCGGTTGGTGCTGGGCCGACTGGGCAAGCTGGGAACTGGTAGTTTTGATGTTTTGACGAGGATGCCTACGCATCATGTTGAGTCTTTAGCATAGAGCTTTGTATATACTCGAAAGTTTTGTTGATGTACCTATTTCACCTGATTTACCTATTTGCACGACGCAGATTGTCATGTGAGAAATTGGCAGTGGCAAAGTGTCATTGTTCACGGTCAGCATTCATCCACCCCACTCAGCCGCGGGGCAACAACCAGCGACGTCACGAGAGATGGCTCGTTGAGCTGTCCTGGTTAATTTACTGGTAGGCGATTCATGAAGATAGGGTGCTGTAGGGCTCATTTTTCTTGACATGACGAATTGCTACAATACATGGAACAATTGGAGAGGGGGTTCAAAGTAGACTGCAAGAAGCAGGACTCATAAAATATTAGCGTCCTTTCTGGCGTTGCCGTTGGGTACGGCAGCCAGGCAACAAGCAGGGTGGCAAGTGGGTAAAAACCTGCCCATTAAACTTGGAGCGCGCATCGAAGCGCGTCACAACGCGTCTCCCTCTTGCACGCACCAGATCACACAACCAATTCACAGCCCAGAATGTGTAGGAAATTCCTCAGATCTGCCACAAGACTCAATTGTCCTGCAATGCTAATAAAAGATATACAATAGCAGCATATACAGGATTTACCAAAACGAGATACGGTGCCCAGGGCGGTGATGACTCGGGCGGTTTCATGGCAGATGGCTCCCAGCAAGGCAGCCAGAGCGGCGGCAAGGTGCGTACTGCAGAAAGTGTCTCTGTCGAGGGTGTTTTAGTCCTCATGCTAATTGACCTTGAACCAGGCCTACCAAGACGAATCACTACGACCCGTTACCGTGAAGCAAGTCGTCGAGGCTGAGGAGGGGTACTCTGGGGGCGACTTCAAGATTGACGGTGCTTCCGCTCCGCAAGTCACATTTGTCGGCCAAATTCGCAGCGTCAACGCGCAGGCGACAAATATCACGCTCAAGATTGACGACGGGACCGGCCAGATCGAGGTCAAGAAGTGGATTGACGGCGACAAGCCCGAGGACCCGGAAGCCTACGAGCTGGACTCGTACGTCCGCGTCTGGGGCCGCCTCAAGTCCTTTTCCAACAAGCGTCACGTCGGCGCGCACGTCATCCGCCCCGTCGACGACTTCAACGAGGTCAACTACCATATGCTCGAGGCCACGTACGTGCACCTCTTCTTCACCCGCGGGCCCCTCGGCGGCGCGGGCGGGCAGCAGAATGGCGGCGGCGCCCACGGAGACTCCATGTTTGTCGACGGCGGCGCGGCCTACGACGGTGGCGCCAGCCAAAATGCAAGCAAGCTGACGCGTTGCTCGCCGGGCGCCAAGAAGATGTTCAACTTTTTGAGCTCGGCGCCGGGCAGCAACGAGGGTGTGGACATCAACATTGTCACCAGCTCGACGGGCATGTCGACGCGCGATGTTTTGACGGCGGCGGACGAGCTCTTGGGACAGGGCTTGATTTATACTACACTAAACGACGAGACGTGGGCGATTCTGGAATACTAGCCGAATCTGGCGCGGGTAATCGAGTGTGGAAGAACGGTGGACAAACGGATTTTTGTACAGAATACTTGGTGTTTCGGACATAGGATGATCTTCGCCGAACTGGAATGACGCAATGATTCTTTTCTCAAATCTGCTTCAAGACTCGAAGCGTTTGATATTTGTGAGCTGATCTATGAACATGGCACGAGGTGCTGTGGAGGCATGACTCCTTCCCACAATCACAACGACTGGATTCCGGCATTGCACGTTCTTGATTCTGGGTAACATTGTGCGCCTGGCTTGATTTGTTCATCTAATAAAAGAGTTATTGCTGCGCACCGTGCTCTGCAAATCATCTTGAATCGCATACAGCTTTCTGGATGTTCGCGAAGTGGGGGTAGCTTCTTACCTACTGGTACCTTAGGTACCTACCAATGAGGATCGCTGCCTCCACACCCAAAGAGGCTTGGCCAATTCGCCCAGTGACGTTGGCGCCAACCTCCAACTACGATTCTTTTGCCTTTGCCGCTCAACCACCAGCCTCAGCCAACTTTTCTTGCATCATCACTCTCAGACCTGTCATCTCGGGCAGCTTGCGTCCTCGCCAGCCCTCTCCCTCATAGCGACGTCCAACCGATCCTCATCCCTGAGACGCTTCCTGCCGCAACCCCCACGCCAGCCGAATCCCTCGGCCATCACCGAGCTCCGCGCGCCTCCTCTACACCTCTTGTGCCTACTCCCGGCCCCTCCTCGGCTACCATGGCGCCCAAAATCGAAGCCCAGGAGATTGAGACATACTGGAACATTTTTTGCGATCGTACGGGTGGAGGCAAATATCTTACCGGCGAGCAGGCCGCTCCCGTCCTCAAGAACTCGGGCCTGCGCGATGACCAGCTAGAAAGGATCTGGGATCTAGGCGACGTGGACAACGATGGTAACCTAGACTTTGAGGAGTTTTGCGTTGCTATGCGCCTCATTTTTGACGTTTTAAACGGCGTAAGTGCTCAATTGATGTTGCTTGGAGACCCTCCCCGTGAGTAAACCAGTGTGCTGACGTGACGTGGCGCACGCCATTCAGGAGTACCAAGACGTTCCCAAGTCTTTGCCCGACTGGCTGGTCCCCGAGTCCAAAGCACATCTTGTCCAGGCGACGCGTGCCATTAGCGGCAATCAGCCCCAGTTTGAACAAGTCGAGGATGACGAGGACGATTCGGCTGGTCTCAAGGACGGCTTTGACTGGTATACGAAGCCCGAAGACAAGGCCAAATATGAGCAGATTTACCAAGAGGCGCGTGATATGCGTGGTGAAGTAGATTGTAAGCTTCAAGCAATCTGCTCTTGTCAATGTTACAATTCAGATCATGTAGGTAGGCTAACAAGAATCAGTCCACGCCCTCGGAGACTTGTACGAGTCGCTTGACGTTCCCGACACCGACATCCGATCCGCATGGAATCTCGTCAACCCTTCCGCCAACGAAACCATCAACAAGGATGCCTGTCTCGCATTCTTGCACATTCTCAGCAACCGCCACGACGGATTCCGCATCCCCCGCACGATCCCCGCGTCGTTGCGCTCCAGCTTCGAGCGCAACCAAATTGACTACCAGATTGACAGTCAACGAAACACGGGCGCCAAGTCGCGCTGGGCGACCAAGGCCGACGACTCGACGAGCACGGGCCGCAAGACCAAATTCGGCGAGCAGTACCTGACACGCCTCGGCCGCAGCGGCTTCAAGACGGCCGGCACCGACTTTTCGACGGAGAAGACGGAGGACTGGGAGGAGGTGCGGCTAAAGCGCAAGCTGGCGGATCTCGAGGACAAGATGCGCAAGGTCGAGGAGATTGCCGAGCGCAAAAAGGGCGGCGCGCGCGACTCGAAGCCCGCGCTCGTCAAGAAGGAGCTCGACCAGCTGCTCGACTACAAGCGCCGAGAGCTGCGCGAGCTCGAAGAGGGCACGGGCAAGAGCGCCGAGGGTTCCGGGCTCAAGAGCATCTCGGAGGATCTGCAAACGGTCCGCGAACAGGTCGAGGGCCTGGAGACGCATCTAAGATCGAGGGAGCAGGTGCTGGAGCAGTTACGGCAAGAGATTGAGGCTGAAAAGAGCAGATAGAAGAGATGGGACTAGACAGGAGGGCGGGCGGGCCAGTTGTAACCGCACGTTGCTCGAGGAGTAGCGTGATCTTTCTTAATAACATATATTCATTACACACTCAGTACATTGCCGTCAGATTGTTCCGTATTCTGGCAAAGGATCAAACATCTCCGTGTCACCACATGGAGCCGTCGACAAACTTGGGCGTTCGTTCGACGCCCAGGGTCCGTGATTTGGCAATCCACACCGCAATCGACGGGATCGGCACGCAGCGGTACCGGCCAACTCCGCTCGAGCGACCCGTGGAGAAGAGAACTATATCCATGACAGACCCTCGTCGTTCTTGCTCCTTTCCAGACAAAACGTGCGCAATGTTTTTGGCCACGCAGCTCGCCTAGCACAATTGTTAGCCATTTGTCAAAATGTAAGGACGCAAAACCCCATCAAGAAAGAAAGAAGGAAGGAAAAAAAGAAAGCAACAAAGATCAGAGACAGCAAGTCTACGTACCTGCGCCTCTGTCACGAGGTACGAGGCAGTGGGTTTCCCAACGACATCTCCCACGGCCCAGACATTGTCCGCGCCCGGCACGCGCATGTAGTCGTCCGCCTTGACGTGCTTCTTGTCATCCAGCAGCTCTTTCGGGATACACTCCGAGTTGGGCGCCATGCCCACCGTCGGGAGGTAAACGTCCGTCACCAGCGTCTCGCCATTGTCGAGCGCGACCTGTGTGCGGCCGTCGGGCGCGTCTCTTGTCCCGACAGCCCGCACGCCTTTGCGCAGCACGACGCCCATGCTCACGAGCGCGCGCTCCAGCGCCGGCGCCGTCTGGTCGCCGCCGACGAGCGCGTCGCCCGCGGACACGAGCACGACGGTCTTGTCAGGGAACTCGTGGCGCAGCTCGCCGCAGACCTCGACGCCGGTGGCGCCGCCGCCCGCGACGACAATGTGCGCGGCGGCGCGGACGCGCGCGGCCGTGCGGTGGATGCTCGCGACGAGGTCTGCGTGCGTGCTCTCGGCCTTCCAGGGCAGGCCCGGCGCGGCGGAGCGCGAGCCCGTTGCGATGACGAGGTAGTCGTAGGCGAGGACGCGCGTTGAGGTGGTGGTGGTGGTGGTGGTGCCGTCTTCGTCCGTCGAGATGGTGACGGAGCGCGCGGCGGGGTCAATGGACTGAGCGCCGCCGAGGATAAACTCGGCCGCGCCAGGGTGCGCGGCCGTGTTGTACTGCGCGAGGCCCGGAGCAATGGGCTGCAGCAGCTCGTCATCCTGGAGGAGGTCGGGGATGATGGCCCGCACGGCGGCCACGTTCCAATAAAAATGGCTGTTCTGGAAAGGGAACATGTTAGCTTTGATGGGCTTCTGCTCTTGTAAGGGGCCGTGTGAGCGCTTTGGGGGGATCCGATTGACTGACTTTGGAAACGAGGATGACTTGGAGATCCGGATGGTCGGGCAGAGTGTGCTTGAGCAGCCGATGGGCGACGCCGAGACCGCCGATGGAGCCGCCCAATATTACAACCGTCTTGCCAGTCATGATGAATGTTTCTTGCCAGAATCGAATGTGTTGATGAAAGAGGGCGGAGAATGATGGGCTGAGCACACGGTCAAACGCCATGGACGGTTTTTGTGAAGACGGCAGACGGCAAGCGTGGCAGCGGCACGAGCCGAGTCTCCGATACGGCCTTGTAATCGCCGGCGTGGGCGAGTAATCAGTCCGTCGTACACTAGAATAGAGGTTCGAGATTCATAAATCTGCTACATGTTTGCTCGGAAACCACCACAAGCTGAGTTTCAAAACAACAAGCCCCCGAGAAGCACTATTCTTGAGCTGTTTCATGTACGCCATTATATTGCGACTACTAAGTTGTGGCTTGTTTGTGGCGCAGGCTGAAGATCGATGCAGGCGACGGAGACCTTGCTGACTTTTTCTGCCGTCGCTTGATGCCACTCTGTCTTTTTTTTTTAGCTGGGCAACAACAAAAAAGTAGAATCAATCAATGCCTTGCAGGTTTTTGGTTGGGCAGTGTGATGAGGTCATGTGAAGATGCGCCGCCGACGAGAACACGCTAATGACATCAGAACGGGGAGGTGCCTTTTCGGATTCGTGGCCACGACGGGCGAGGAAATCCAGAATAATGCAACAAGATTGGGTAATAGTAGAGGTGAAAGTTTCGAGTGCCAAATGCGTAGGGATATTTTGAAGTGAAAAAAAAAAGAAAAACACAATTTAACACCGACATTCAGGCCCTAATAGCATGGTTTCGCACAGCGCCGATTGCCACGATACCACCAAAGCCCCGCAGACCAGCCACGCGCTCCCCTCCTCCACCTTCTTGACAGCTTGCGAGCCCCTCCAAAAAGCTGCCTTTCTCCAAAAACACACTTGAACTCTTGCAAAACTCTTCACTCCAGTCCGTTTTTTCCCTTTTTACCATTCAAACCAACAAATCCATTCATCATGTCTGCCGCTTTCAAAAAGGCCGCCGAGGATTCCAAGAAGCTCCTCGCCAAGCCCAGCAACGACGAGCTCCTCGAGCTCTACGGTCCGTTCCTTTCTACCCCGCCTTGTGCAGCACGACGTCAACTGCCAGATGACATGACCGTCAAGCTCGCAGCTGCTAAGCACCACAAGAGACTGACCATTTGATATATTTTTTTCTCAGGCCTCTACAAGGTCGGCAACGCCGAGGACATCTCCAGCGCTCCCGCCCCCGGCATGTTCGACATGAAGGCAAGTCCCATTACCCCTCATCCCCCCCCCCCCCCCCCCTCCTCCTTCCCCCGCAACGCGGCCCGGACTCCGCGACAGCATCCATGATGCAAAATATACAGGCAGCTGGGACAGTCGTTGCGCGCACCGGTCTGGAAATAGTGGCTCCGCTAACAGTGGCGGCGCGTACAGGGCAAGGCCAAGAAGAACGCCTGGCAAAAGGTCGTCGACGAGGGCATCTCGGCCGAGACTGCCCAGGAGCGCTACGTCGCCCTCGTCGAGCAGCTCAAGACCAAGTACGGCTTTGACGAGAACAAGGTCCCCGACGCTGTCGGCAACTAAGCCATTCGACGGGCTTGCCTGGTGATGGCGAAGAGAGTGGGAAGACAGGAAGATCAAAAACAGTAAAATGAGGGATGAACGAACAACTTGCATGAACGAGTGTTGGGCATGAGTGCGTACATATTTATGCTGGGCCCCTGACATATCAAATAGATGTTTCTTGCTCTTCGTTGAATGTGAATCAAATAACGGCACATCTGTGAAAGCCAGCAAGCTACGCAAGTAAAGGTATTGACGACCGTCCCTGCTCGAATCCCAAGTGGTGGCACGAGCCCCAAGTGATCAAGCGTTGCCGCGCCTTGCAGCGAACGTTTCTTAAGAGACTCGGAAATTGAATAGTTCACCTTTGCCTGAAAGGAACCGACAAGCGGACAGCCACTGTAACATGATGCAGAATCTCAAGAGTTGTCGCATTCCTCTCATCGTCTTCCATTTTCCAGTGCAGTTGATGATGTGACCGTCACTACCTGCCAGCTCCGGCTACCGGGAAACGACATTTCAGCAAGTCCATTTTAAACACCTGTTAGGCGGTGGACTGATTGATGGTTTCAAGATCCGTAGCCGAAACCAGCCGTTTTGGGATCCAATTCTACGCCGATGTCAACAAGTACGACGTACGGCACAACGCAGCCCGGAGATGCATGCGCACCTGCCTTGTCGCGCTTCACTTCTAAATCACTTAAATAGAAAGCCTTGCTGCAAATAACTGCAACGCGTAGAGAGACTAGGCTGCCCTTATGTGCTGCTGTGATGGCCCATCCGGAATGCAGTACACACTATCCAAGTTGTTCAAGGAAAACGGAGCATCAGAACCAACACTAACTAAACACATTGTGTAGGGAGGGGAGGGGAAGGGGGGGCGTGTGCCGAGTTGGGAGTTTGTCAAGGGTTTGCTTTGGGTGGTTATGTTGGGCGCGCCGCGCCTCGAAATCTCAATGTCGATCGGGTTGGGGACAGATCGCGTATTTAGCATTCCAGTTTGTTTTTCTGTGTGTTTACGGTGGTACCGATCGGTTTGTTTTTGAGATCTTCCCATGTGTGTGACTGGAATGTGCGCATGCCAAATTAGGAAATTTACTTTGTTGTAAAGAAAAAAGTAGGCCCTATTTTTTTTTTTTTTTTGTCACGTCGCGTTGTCGGTCGGTAGGCAAAAAGAAAAACAAAGGCAAATAAAGAAAAAGAAAAAGGAAAAAGAGAGAAAAGGCTCGTGCGATTGTCCGAAAGTCGCCCCGTGGGTAATAGGTACACGCAGATAATGCCCAGGGGACTTTTAAATTGTTAATGAATCGGGGCCAGGTTCAAATTTAGGCCGATTTTGCAGTGGCATGACTCGGTTCTGGGGGAGGGGCCGGATCGCGCTCGATTGGCGAACCAGCGTCAAAGCTTGTCCGGGATCCGGAAAGATCTTGTCACAAGGATGAGCATATTCTCAGCTGCAATGTTGGATAATTTAATCGGTCAATGTTGGATGATTTAATACGTGCTGAAACGCCATATTTCTTTTCGACATGATACGTTCTACACGCTCGAGATATACCGTGTAGGTAGCGACAGAAGACCAGGCACTGCTTAAGAAGAAGAACAGAACAAAGTATTATAGCAACGTATGTGTCTTTCAAGTAATATACGAATGCCGAGTGTCTAAATCACATTCGACGCCTCTCTCCCTTAAATCTGCATACATCTTCCAAAAATGCCACATCCTCGGATATCCGTCCAGAAAATAAAAGGAGCTAGGTTAAAGAAGGGGTTACACCAAACCGTGCAACTCCGATAAAAGAGTCGCTAAATAGAAGGGGAATCATCGCACTTGATAAATTAGAAAAACGAAAATGAGGAGCCGCAAATTGAAACAGCTTGAAGCGAAAAATAAAACACCCAACACCAGCAAGCTCGTCAACAGAGCCAGCGGTGAAACAGATGGCCACGCCCGCCATGCTTCAACTGCGTTTTGTCGTCATAAACCTCGTAAACTTGTGGTTGCGCTGAGCACAAAACGTGCAGAAAACCACCGGGGGAAACAACGCCTCCACTTGTCGAGGAGCTCTTATTCATTCTTGAATCGGGCCGCCCTTGCATTTACAGCAGAGCCACGACACCGGCGGCAACGAGGAGGAGAGCGCTGAAGCTGGTGGCAGCGGCGGCGTTGGTGCCGCCGGTGGGAACAACGGGAGGGCTTGTGTGCGCGCCGGTAGGAATGACGGGGATGATGACGGTGCTGTTTTGGCCGGTGTAGATGGAATGGCTACTGCCAGAGGCGGAAGCGGGGCAGATGGTGGTGGTCAGCTCAATCGACTCGGTGACGACAGCAGCGCTGGGGGTAAATTCGACGGTGGTGGTGGTAGTGGTGCTGTTCTTGGAGAGAGAAGGCGTGAGCGTAGGCGTAGGCGTAGGAGTAGGCGTCGGGGTAGGAGTAGGAGTAGGAGTGGCAGACTCGAGACCCCCGGAGATGCTAAAGGCGGCGGCGCACGCGGCGAGGTCCATGGCGTTGGGGCAGCACCAGGTCTGGGCCTTGTGGTCGTGGGTGCAGTAGTACCCGTTGTCGCAGGAATCTGTGGTTGTTGGTCAGCATCTGTTGGTAGAGTTTGTCACGCGCGATATCCACCGCGAGCGTGCTCATCCGGGATTCACATACTACCAGAGCCGTCTCGGCAGCAGTTCTGCTTGGCACCAGGGTTGTAGCAGTGGGAGACGCCGTCGTTGGAGGGGCAGTCGGCGAAGCCAGAACCGCAAGCCTCGGCGCAGGTGTTGCCGGCACCGCATTTGGTGGTCTGGGGGTTATATCCGGGGCTCTGGCGGCGCATGAGGCTCAGACCAGGCATGACGGCGAGGCGGTAGGGCTCGGCCTGAGCAGCAGCAACAGCGGCCATTGTGGCAACGGTGACGATGGTGGTAAAGTGCATCTTGAAAGAATTTACGGGAAAGCTTTGTTTTGTTGCGTTTCGAGGCGAGGCGCAAGTGCGTAGAGAGGGTAAGCTAACACAGCCCGTGTAATAGAAAGTGGTATAAGGAGTGGAACGAGTATTGAATAATACTCTTGCTTGGTTTTAAACAGACGCGAAAAGAAGGCTGTGTAGCCGCTCAAAGGCGATCTGCTGGGCGAACGAAGATGATATGATGCGAATGGGAGGAGGAGGAAGGTGAGGCAAACGGACGGGTGAGATGTGTATATGGGCTTTTTGGGGCGGTTTGGGGGGGGGGGGCACCGCAGATTTGGGAGGGGGGCGTGGATGGTTCCTGGGCGCGGGTGTGAGCATGGCAATTTCTCCTAGCGTGTAACGTGCATGGTGCCTGAGGGCCATCCCGGCGACCATCCATATCTCGAGGGGCCACAAATCACTAGCCCCACGCTTGCAGCGCTAGACGGGCCATGGGGAAACATGGACGGCTTTGAGTGAGACTTTTGTCAAGTGGTCACCCTGGCGAGGGAAAGCGATTGGAGCCACGATGGGCACGACGCAGAAATAAAATGGCAGAAGAAACGAAGTCAAAGGATCGGCTTCGACAAGTCTGAGGGGGTTACAGAGGTTCCACAGATCACTGGTACACTGGCAACTGGTACACTGGCAACTGGTACACTGGTACACTGGCACTGGTACAATTAGTGCAACATTAGGTATTCAAAGTACCTGTTTGCAGCGACTGACAGGCTCCGTCTCAATGCTTTTAGGTGCCAAACGAAAATGATCACGCACCAATTGTAGGTGCTCTCTGGTGACTGCATGTCTCTGGCGATATTCCCTGGCACGGCAAACGCGTACCAAAAAACATGGCCGATTCTCTCAGACATTCGTGGCCATGTTTTTGGTACCCGCTTGGACGGCTACTGAGTATTTACAGATTACTGAGCTCGTTTCTGTGACTTGTACATCGGGTGCGTCTGTGATGACGTAGAAGCAGCGCGACGCCCAGAAGAGGCGAGGATCCTGCTTTCGAGCTTGCTCAACGCCATGCACATGAAGATGGTGAAGCTTGACCGTAACTCATCACGGCGCGTGCATAATTCGCGTAAGTCGCCAGTTGTTGTGCAACGTGGTGAAAATTTCTTCTCTCACGTACCACGCCCGCGTTTGTCGTCTATTTCTGTGAGCTGGGGCTTGTTCTAGAGTCTACGTTCTGGGTATCTCTCTGTGTGTACGGATTAGACTGCGGTCTAGTTGTGCCAAATGCCTCACACCGCATTCATTCGATCATTCTTTTTCTATAACAGCATGTTCATAATTATTTGCCCGTCGAGTGTCATGGTAATAATATCCATCCCCATCCATGATGAAGCCTTCTCGCTTGGCCAGAGCAAGGGGTGGGTCGTGCTCATTTCCCAAGACCCGCCAAGTTTGCATAATTCGGCCAGCTGCCAGCCCTTTATAGTGGAGCAAATCGGCCGCTAGGCCTGTTCCTGAACCAGGCCAATGCAATTGGGCAGGTGCTCTTTGTTAGCGTCGTCGAGCCAACCAGCGTGCTGCACGTCTCTGGTACCTGCATCTGCTAACAAACCAGGCTCTTTTCTACATTTTCGGTCGGGATATTGGGAGCCTCCTTTGAGTAATCAATCAAATGACCACTGTCCAATCGACCAGCAAGTGATCACTCCTTTTTTTTTTCTCCGTCACCAAACGATAATCAACGGACCGCCACGAAAAGCTTGGCCACCCAGCCAAGCTCGTTTTGGCCCTCGGCCAGGGCATGCACGCGCCTCCACTGCACTTTGACCACGAGAACGCCGTACTTGCCAGCTTCAAGTCCTCTTCAGTGCCTGAATTTCGTCACCACGCCCGCCCACGACAATAAATCACGTTTTACCGCCCGGTGGCGGCTTTTTATTCACAGATTTTGTAGGTCGTACCTACCCGTTGCGCCACTCGCTGGCCACAACCGGACCACACACCGTTCTTGTGTTCCTTTGTTTTCATTGTCAACTCCCACCGCTTCTCGCCAAAAACTCACTCACCTGTCTTGCCTCTCTCAATTCCGTCCAGGTCTTCATCAAGTATCAGGCTTCCTCTTGCTCGACCACCTCCACTTTTACCGTTTTACCGCCAGTCTTCTCATGCGATTCGATGTTTGCATTCTCCCAGCGCATTGATACCCGATCTGACGGCCGCTTCGTTTCACATGCTCAGGCGCACCACCTATCCGACACACTTGCATGTTCCAAGGCTTTTTGCCCCTCCTCAATTCTCTCTATCCATCTTCAAAGCTATCGCATGTTTACCCACCCGAGTTCTTCTTTCAGGTCGTCTGGTTGCCTCCAATAACCGGTTCTAGATCACCATAGCATGCAGGCCTCTTGGGCAACTGAACCAAGTCTCCCGTACCTAACATATCATCTAGATCAATACCTAGCCTTGCCAAAAAACCCGTTCATGAGGGATTTTCACCTGTACCGGTACAGTCAAAAGACGCTCTCATGCTTTGTTCACATATTGTATGCCAACACCGGTAGTGACACCTCGGTGGCTTGCAGTCGACCCATTGTCCATGCAAGCCAACACGCGTAGACCATCACGATCCTCACTGTCTCACTTCAATGTGCCCTTGCCCTGTCGCCAGAAATCCAGAGCTCATTATCAAAATCATCCTTTCTACGCATCAATACTCCGTGCGCGGTGTGTTGTCCTGCACATTGACCCCCACGAGCCCCTCCAACACAGGCCCTTGGAACTCTCATGCTTCTGTGAAGTGCGAAAGGTACATCAATTGTTTATTTGAAGAATCTCTCATGGAATCAAAGAGTCTAAAAGAGTTTCGTGTGGCCGTCACTGCTGACAGCTGATGAGGTGATGCCAAGCGGCCACAGCGCGGCTCGTGGCGTGGACAACACCCAATTGACAAGTCGACATTGTGAAAAGACGCTTTTAAAACCTATGCATGAATCCCAGGAAAAGTCTGGCGAGCGCACTGGCGTTCATGCATCCCAGTAGATACAAATGCCGCATCCTACCGACAAAATCCAGCCGTGTCAGAACTAGGGCCCTTGTCCTCTCCGTGTTGGCATCTCCGGCCTTGCAGCCTCACTCAAGAACCTGTCTCAAAAGCCTTGCTGAGCTGCGCAATTTTTATACATCAACGCGTGTCCTGTCTCACCAGCTCATGGTCTTGACAAGGGATCGTCGTAAAATCAATACATTCCAGAGGAATGACGAAGCGATTCTGCTCCCTGCGATTATTTCAATGGGAAGAAAACGAGAGAGAAAAAATATGGCGAGACATTGAACGATTAGTCTTGTCCTCTATTTGAGTGTTTCGCGATCACACACGGTCCCCCCTCCTCAAACTCAATTTTCCTCCACGATACGCACACAAGGGTGCGTGCTCACCCTGCCCTTATTGTCATGACCGCTCGACCAGACTCCCGGGCTCCCAATTACCTAAATTTAATACATGATAGATTAAAAACGGTCAAGATGTGGCCAAGGTTTTATCAACAGCAATTCCATAGTCATCATCTTCTTTTTTCCTTTGCTTCAGAAGAGTCGAATCGTATCATATAGCACACTCTCATGGTGTGGCGTGTAGCTTGCCTCGCCTCGGCGGTGACAAAACGTGGCTTGCTCTGAATATTATTAGTTCGCCGCACCATAAATGCCGTCAAGTCTATCCGTAGTAAAAACAAGCTTCGTTCAAATTATTATTATTCTCGGCGCTCCGCCGTTTGAGCTACATCAAAACATGGTACAACTTCAACAAAAGCAATACCGTCAACAATTCAAAGCGCATCTCTTTTTTCCTTTTCCACAGTTGCCCTTTCAGCTCTAATCTCCCTCCTCGCCTCCCATCTTGGCAATCCACTTGTTCATGTGAGAGTACTTGTCCTCAAACGTCCGCTGCAGACGCTCCCCGGCCTCGTACATGGGCTGGCCCGGCTTCCAGTACGTGAAGCAATTGTCAAAAATCTGCCGCACGTCGGCCGCAAACTCCTCGTCGTCCTTGTACATTTTGCCGTCCATTTTGCTTTTAATCGTCATCAGGTCCATCGGCCGCTTCACCTTGTCAAAGTAGTCGGGCACGCCGTCCTCCTCGGGCTCGACGGCATCGCGAAAGGGGCCGACGAGACGGGTCCAGAAGCCCGGCCCGGACAGCATGCGCGTCAGCAGGTCCGCGCAAAAGTCCAGCTTGGACGCCGTCGAGAATGTGCGCCCCTCGAGGTACGCCGCCCCGGATCGTCTCTTTGGCGGCTTGGGCAGGGGGGTTCTGTTCTTGGCCGCCGGCGCCGAGGAGTCTGCGTGAACAAGGGCCGCTGCTGGTTGCGCAGGCACGGCACTCACGCGTCTGTTCCGTTTAGCACTGGCAAGTGCGCCCTCGTCGTCTGCGACCGCTAGATAGTGTACGTTTTTCCGTGTTGCTGCTGCTGTTCCTTGTGATCGATCGCCGAGGCTGCTGCGTTCGAACGAGCTCATGGCAACGACCAGCTCGCTCAGCACCTCTTGCGGCAGCGACTTGGCAAACTCGGCCCTGGCGGCCGACGATCTCATATACTCGGCTGTCCACGACAGCAGAAGCTGTCTAATCGCCGAACCCTCTGGGGCTTCCTTCCAGACCTGGACCAGCAATGGCGTGGAAGGTATGCGCGATGTACTTTTTCTGCATTCCGTCATGGCGTCCAGAGTCCGATCGCATAGCCCTTCGATCTCGAGCTTGTATCCTAGGTTCCACAGGTTGACAAGCGCTTCGTATGACGGTGTCACTCTCAGGTCGGCAATAACATCCCCTGTAAAGAGAAAATGCTGCGCCAGACCAAAAACCTGCACCGACGTGTCGGGCAGTTTGACAATGTGCTCGAGATTCTCTTGGTTCTCGTGCTCGGCAAAGTATCTTCGGTAGTAGCCGCTTCTGTAGCATAAAAAGTCCTTTTGCAGACCGAAAGGCTGCTCATCTGGGCCAACCAGCAGTATTACAAAGGTCGGGTGCGGTTTCCTATTCAACGTAAGAGCAGCAATCAAAAGTCCGCACTTTTGACAACTTACAGCCATGAAAATCCTGGGGCGTTGGCTACCACTTTGACCGGTATCGCGTCAATGGCAGATTTTTGCTCAGAAAGTGGCTTTTGCTCGGGAGTTGGTTCCGGCTTGAGAGCTGGTTCGGGCTCGGCGGCGGGAGCCGGCTGGGCTTCCGCGGGCTGGATCTCCTTTGTTGCCACCTCGGCGACTACCACCATGTCTTCCAACATTGTCATCCTCCTATCAGCCGGTACAATTAGATATCAGTTGAGTGAGTTGCAATTCCCAGGGCTGCGGACGGCTGCTAGCCAAAAGCCAAAGGGCAGCAAACGAATCACACCACCAGCGTCCACTCCGGCTTCTGGGTAGCTCTCCATTGCCACCGCATCTCTCTGGGACAGAAAATGAGATCCATGATGATTTTTGAAAGACAGAAATGAGATCCATGCATTTTTAGATGAAACAGGATGAATTCGAGGTGTCTGTGTTGGGTAACGTACCTCTGTCTGCTCGCTCTCGGCTTCTTTGTTTAACCCAAACGATCATTCGCAGAGCCACATGCCCTCCAATAGCATCCCAATCGACTTTCCTATGTTCTTTTAGGTGAAGAAGTCCAAAGAAGATGAGATTCCGATAATTTTGCACCAATTTGCCGTCATAACCGATGACTTGGTTGGGATCCTGTTACTGTGAGTGAGTGGCACTAGAAATCGCAAACGGCTGTATGATTACGTAAGCATGAGAAGTTGCAGGGTAGAAGACCATCTTGACTTGGCATTGCTCAATTGGTATTCGAAGGAAACTTTTTTCTGAGATTTCGAGTCTCACATTCAGGCTGAATGGCATTCTTAGACTTCAAGGATCCCGAATCTATCACAAGGAAGCTGGCAACTATTGACTAGGCCGTATCCGTTACACAAGTTATCCAGAACCTTTCGACACCAAACCCACTGACAACTCACAAGTTCACGTCTTCGAATGCGTGGTCAAACCATGCTGGGGCTTGAATACATTTCCCAGGAACCATTCGCGCCATGCAAACTATAGTCCGTATTCTCTTGATCCGCCATACCTTGCTCAGCTATTTCATTCCTCTGCCCCTAATTTGATCATGAGTGTGCGTAGACTTTTCGGTGCATCCCCCGCCAGCCCCAAAGCAGTCTTCCCTTCATTGTCTCTGTGGTTAATGTCCACCTCATCTGATTCGACAAGCGCCGATATACATTCGCAAGCGCACGACTCGTCCCAGTTTGCATCGGATCGGTCGAATACTTGATGCAGTGCCGTGCGTCCATTCTCATCCACTGCCATTGGGTTCATGCCATGCTCCATGAGCCAATCTACCGCATCGACGTGGGTTGCAGAAGCTGCTTCATGCAGTGGTGTCCATCCCGGGGTCTCCAAGTCTGCCACTGGAATTCGCGACTTGCTGTTGAGAAGAGCAAGAAGATCTAGACCGATTTCAGGGTTTCCACTTACTATGTGAATGGGCGTTTTGCGTCGTGAGGTCGTGGCATCGACATACTCGGCCTGCGCATCTGCCCCAGCTTTGATAAGTGCCGACACTATTTCTTTCCCGCGATGGCAACTCTCATGCAAAGGTGTGAGCCCTTGTTGCGTCCTGGCATTGATATCCGCACCCTTTTTGACCATGAGCTCGAGCACCGGGTACAGGCCAGACCCGTGTGCTCTGCGACAGAGCTCATGCATCGCAGTAGAACCATTCGCTTGAACAGCAGTCACGTCTCCCCCGTGATTGAGTAGCGTGCGTACTAAAGACAGGCTGCCTGTTCGGCAAGCTACCATGAACGGAGTAGTGCCGCCGGTCTCAACAGCATTGGGATCAGCTCCGTATTGAAGTAGAAGAGCCGCTACCTTGGGGCTCTGATTCACGCATGCCCGCCAAAGGAGGCTGTGGCCTGTAGAAGATCTTTGAAGAGGATCGGCACCCTTGTCCAGCAGCATCTTGGCGATGAGCGGATGACCGGTGCATGCATACTCAAGCGGTGTAGGCCCGTTGGGCAGTCTCGCTAGCGGATCAGCCCCATGCTCGAGTAATCGTCTGGCGATGCCGGTATGGCCTGATCGGCAGGCGTCGTGTAGCGGTGTCCGAGCAGTTGATAATACCCGGTCGGAGCGTGGAATCACACCTAGCAAGATCCGGACTATCTGCTCCCAGCGACAGGCGCAGGCCATATGAAGAGGTGTATCTCCCATTCCATCACGGTGCAGCGGATCAGCTCCATGTTTGAGGAGCAGTTGGACGACCTTGCTCATGCCATACTCACAAGCCTGGTGTAGCGCTGTGGCGCCTGTATTTGTGACTGCACCGACATGACTGCCTCGCTTCAGCAGCTCTATTGACAAGGTCTCACTGCTGCTTTTGGCGGCGTAGAAGAGAGGTGAACGGCCATTATTGGTAGCAATGTTGACATCTGCGTTGGCCTGCAACAAGACTTTAGTGATAGCCCTTCGTTTGTTTTGAAGGGCACAAATCAAAGGCGTTGCACCATCGAGCCTCTGCGCGTTGATGTCAATATGTTGCTGGCTTATCAAGGTCTTCACAATATCTGTGAGGCCATGAGTGACTGCTGAATGCAGCCAAGTGTTCCCTTGCGCATCAGTGGCGCTCCATTCCGCCCTTTCGAATTCCATCAGTTCTTTGAGCATTTGATGATTCTGATATTTGCACGCAAACCAAAACAGTGTACCGACGTCGGCTCTGATTCTGTTTGACGTCATCAGAGCTTTTATCACCGAAGTGTGACCATTGCGGAGGGCATGCACAATAGGTTTCATGTTCTCGTTACCGGCCAATACCGGGTTGACATTGGGTGTCGCAAGAAGAACATACACCAGAGACTCGTATCCGTTCTCGGCTGCCAAAGATATCGCTGTTTGTCCAATATCATCCATCGCATTGGTATCGACTACCCCGGAATTCAGTAGAAGCTGTATGATAGGTTTATTTTTTTTTTGAACTGCCCACCATAACGGCCCACGACCGTGTTCGTCAGCTCTGTTGGGGTCGATTTTCGTCGAGGCGAGTAGTGTTGGAATCAAATCCGCCCTCAACTCTCGTACTGCAGTAATGAGTGGGAATGGAAGGTACCGAGAAGAAGCGTCTGGGGTATCCATTCTAGCCAATAGATATCGGACGATTTCAATACCCGCGTGCAGTATTGCGAAACTCAGTAGATTATAGCCGCGATCAAGCCACTGATGAGAGTTGATGTCAATCTGTCCCGATGCCATCAATAACTCCGTCATCACCAGACTGTCAGTGTCGAATGCGGATATCAACGGTATATGGGCGGCCCATTCTTCACGGCCAACGTCTACCAATGCGCCGGCTTCGATTAGCGTAGATGCAAAGTCCACTCTACCCATTCGGACGGTTGAAACAAGTGGTCTGGTATACGGCACTTGCTTCAGCGGAGTTGACTGATAGATGTCGTCTCTCAGGCCGTATGGATGCGGCATGAAATTCCGTTGTCGCATGGTGTTGGGGTTGGCGCCAGCCGCGAGAGCCTTCCTGGCGGTGCCCAGCATGCCATAGTAAGCGGCCCATTGCAAGGCCGAGCAGTTTCCTTTCCGTGCGTTTTGTATGTAAAGCGCGTGATCCAATGCATCATAGTTTCGGCGGCTGGTCTGCGCGAGGGCGTTGATGCTGGCATCGCTGAGGAACTCTGCTAGCACTAAAAGTATATCATTTGGAAGCTTGCCGAGCGACGCCGTCGGCATTGCAGCTATCGGAGGTAATACTTGACTATTCAAAACGAAAAGATTCGATCTTTGGGATGTAGAGTAAAGGAAAACGGTTGAGGTGTTTGTAGATTCGGATGTGGGTGCACAAACGAGTGTCAAGTTCACCTTGCGCAGAGTTCTTATATAATTTTCTTGGGCACCAAATCAGCCATTCACGCAAGCCACAAGAGCAAAACTGACTGCACCATTTCACACAAGACCGCCCAGCGGCAAATGAGGTATTCTAAGCCGTAGACTGCTTAGATTGCCATAATTGGCTTTTTTTTTCTTTCGAGTGGCTTCGACATGTGCAACCTTAAGTTTGCGCGGGGAAACATGTTGGTTGCATCGAGCTTTGCTGTGAGTTGTTCCCAGTAGAATAGATAGAATTGGCCATAATGCAAAACCATGCGCCAAGAGTTTGGCATGAATCCAGGCCAAACACTGAATATCACATTATCAAGCCTACTTTCCTGAGCTGTGTTGTATCGTCTTCTGAAACTATGGTTCAGCTACTTTGCTATATATATATACACCGGAAAAATGGTCGATGGGGTACATACGGCCAAAGACGGCAAAGAATATAGCATTTCGTCTTTTCCTTCTTCTTCTTCTTTTTTTTAACCTCTGTTTTTGGCGGTTCCAGGCTCGTCACTCTAACCCAAACTTACACAATCAGACTGCGCCAGTGGGCTCAGCACCAGGTCATCATCGTATAGGTAAGCCACTGAGGGCGAATGTGTCACTCAAGCAAAAATATTTTTAAAGTTTGTGGCTTGTCAAGTTGATTCATTAATGAATCCCTAGTGGGTGTAGAACTACCTCAACCGAGTGTGTGGTCGTCTGGTATTAGAAGGTGATAGCTTGAACCAGACTCATGCTGCGACGTTGGGGAATTTGACCGCCAATGAGCCGTGGTTGCGAAATAAGAAATAGCATAGAAGAATATAACATCTCACCTCAAATCGGAATGCCAATATCAGTTTCGGCCGCGACATTAGTCGGCTCTCATAACCAGGCTATCACAAGCCCACACAGAGCTCGCAAATCTCCTCCCCCTTGAGGAGTTACTCGATCCCATTATTAGGATTCATATCAACCCCCTGCAGCCCTGTGCAGGCTGCGTCAACCACCTCGCAAGTAATACGCCCCGGCGGTGGGGAGGGGGGGGGGGGGTTAAAAGCTCAGCCACCACACACAGAGCGCAGCCTCGCCAAACATCAGCAAAGCACTTGACGTAAAAGTGGCTTACCAGAATAGATAGAGTAATGTGTTACGTACGTCTGCTCGGTATCGGCAACAGTGATTGCGCAATATCCGCATCGAAAACATAAAGACTAGCAAAATTTCCTCTGCCATGCGGAAACAGCCTTGACGCGGGCTGATAGGCCGACTTATACGGGTGCCTAACCTAGCGGGAGCGCGCGGGGGCGGTTTTGATGCATGGAGTCGCCCGGCCAGGCCAGGCGGCAGCCTGATATCATGTATTATTGATTTCTGCCTTGAGCGCAAGGCGGACTTACTCCAATCATGATAATTTCTTCCCGTGTGATTGTTCGTTATTGAAGCCCGCTACGTCCTACTTATACCTCGCCCTTGAACCCACTCACACGCCGCAACGCCAAAGTCTACATGTGCCTCTGCTTCCGCCGTCGTCGACCATCATTCAGATACCGACAGCTTCCATCAGCAGAGACCCTTCTCGAAAGCGCCCGCCCCTCGTCAGTCCGACTCGCCAGCAGCCGCCCGCACACCATGGGCGTCTCCGCCTCCGCCGCCCCTCCTTCTCCCCCTCCTCGACACCCCGCTGTCGCCGCGGGCTTCGCGGAGACGACGCCAACGTCGCCGTTTTCCCAGCAGCGCGAGCGTCTTATCCTCGAGCTCTTCCCGTTCAAGGACGCCAGCAAGTTTCACGAGTGGCTGCGAGGCGGGCCTGTGCAGGGCTCGTGGCGCGAGTTCCAGCGCGACCTGCTCGCGCGCCTGCCGGCCGACGGCGACCGCCCGGACCCGGGCCCGGACAAGGCGAGGATGGCGCAGGCGACCAAGGACGCCATCAACGCGCGGTCGCAAAAGTTTCTCGTCTACCACCCGGACAAGAGCGGCTGGTCACCCGAGGACCACCATGTTCGGTTCATGACCACTGTCATTATGGACTCGCTGCTGGCGAATCTGTGGTCTGATTCGGACTGGAAAAAGAAAAACCTTGATATATACAAGGCTGTGTACGAGGTGTTATTCTTTTTGAAAGCGTCGCATTATATGAACCAACAAGCTCCACCCAGCTATTCGGACTAGCTAGCAGCCGCGAGGTTTATGTTTGTCAGTCAAACTCTGTACACTCGGTTAGTCGCCGATGTCTGTACTTGACAAGAAACAGGCCCGGCAGTCGGCAGGAAACAAGCGGTACTTCCTTCTCACATGAAAGGCTTTGTATTCTTGGTGCTAAGTAACATGATGGGTCGCTCTGCGAGAGCGGTGGTATATAAGAATTTATGCAGTAAGAACTCGGCTGTTCAATCCGCCTCCCTTTTTGCGAATCGCTTTACATTCTGTGAATCTTCTCCTCATTCATGTACTTGTCGAGGCCAGAGTTGAGGTGAGCCCACCACTCGAACAAGAAAGAGTTGCAAATGAGCTTGAACCAGGGGGTGAACTTGAGGCTGGGGTCCTCGAAGAGTTGTTTGAGGCGGTCGGGGCTGACGTATTGGGTAGCCTGGACTTCGTTGGGGCTGGGGTTCAGGTCGACGTTGGCCTTGATGAAGAGAATATAGTCGACTAAATGCCACTGGTTAGCCTGTATCCAAAGAGGAAGAACGCGTGAACTGGGCTCGTACTCTCGTGCTCGCCCCATTTGCCATCGCTGGGGGCCTTGTAGTGGATGCGGGTCAGGAAGCGAAAGTTTTCAATGGGAACCTGCTCCGTCTTGATGCCCAGCTCGTGGTCGAGCTTGCGCTGCGCGGCGCGCTTGACGCCCATGACGGCGTCGGGGAGATTGGAGCCCGTCTCGCCGGGGATGCCCAGCGGGTGAGAGCAGCAGGTGTTTGTCCACATGTCGGGAAAAGTAATCTTCTCGGAGGCGCGCTGCTGGAGGAGCAGCTCGTTCTGGTCGTTGAAGAGGAAGACGGAAAAGGCGCGGTGCAGGAGACCCTTGTCGATGTTGGTCATGAGATGGCCTTAAGGGGGAGAACGAGTTAGCGATTTGAGATTTGAGTTCGTGTGACAGGCGCCAGAGGTTTACGCCGACATGCCAGGCGCGCAGGATTGTGCGACCAGATGTCTGACGTGGGCTGAATGCGAAAATAGCACGTACAGAGTTTCTTGCTGGCCTGTCCAATAGGCTTGTCGTCCTCGTCGAGGACGATGCAGACCTCGTCCATCAGGCGAATCTGCTCCTCATCGTGTCCGGACAGCGCCTCGGAGGTGGTGTCAATGTCTGGAAATAGGCGGAGAATAGTATCGGCAGTGATGGGCTGGGCTGCCGTCGTGGTGACCGTTGTCGTGGTAGACATGGTTGTCGGTGTGGCAAAAAGGCGGGGAACAACGGGCGCGCGCAATGCTCTAGGACGTCGCCAGAGGGCGATTTGTACAGGTATAAGCTCGGGTTCAAGAACGATATATCACAAAAAGAAGAAAAGAATAACAATAAAGTAGGGTCGCGTAGTGACAGCCGCGATAGAGACGAAGCGTCGGGAGAGAAAAGTTGGGTAAAAAAAGGGTTGGTGGAGTGAAGCGGCGGTTTAAAGGCGACCCCTCATCCCCACAATCTATCCAGTCTTTAAATGAGGATTGTAAGTTTGCCCCTCCTCCTCAACTTTCAGCTGGACCTTTTCCCTATCCCAATGCATTTTTAATTATCAGCCAGCCACCGGGTCAGCTCGTTGGTGTATTTACCGTGTTCGGGGTCATCTCGAACTCGAGTTCGGGACAGTGCCCCGCACTGATACGAATTGCTCCGGCCAGTGCGCACGAACGGCGGCCCGCTTCAACGTTGCCAACCGAAGCAGCATCATCATAAGCTACTAGGGAAAATTAATTCGAGGTACAGAAAAGAACAAAGCTACTGATATCCGAGTCGATTCTGGGATTGTATGGTGTCAATGAACCCATTCTCCAAACACTAAGCAGAAAATATCGTCACAGAGGCGCAACGCGCATGCGTTGCCGACACTGTTTTACCGCTGAATGTAGCATAAACCGGCTGTACATGGGCCCGGATTGGGATGCTCTCGATGACTGTGAGGCTTACATCTTGCTTTCATTGATTTCATTATGGGGACTACTTTATGCACCCTCGTCGTCCTCGGCTCCTTCGGTTTCGTCATAGCTATGGTATTCCTCCTCTGCCTCCTCTTCGTCCTCACTTCGCCCGACGTCCTGTCCCAGAATGATATCCTCACTGCCCTGCCACTGTGGAGGCGGTGCCGGAAGAGAAGCCTCATCTTCGTCTGCCCAGCCATAGTCCTCATCCTCGCTATCAGGCACCTCGAGCTCCGTCTGTCCGATTTTGCGCTTCTGCTGCGCCGCAGCCGCCATTTCCATCGGATGGCTCGCCTCGTACTCGACACCTCGCACGCCCATCTGCTCCAACAAAATTCGTACAATTGTTAGCCAAAGCAACGCAGGGGCATCTGAAATGAGCATGCATGATAGCACTTACCGATTCCACGGTGAATGCTGAGGCGTTGTCGACCACGTCCATCATCACGCGACCATCCACTTGTTGCACGCCGGCCAAAAAGACACTGTGCGGTTTTCTGCCCTCCCAAGACCAATTTCTGAATAAGGCGATTCGTGTAGATATTCCTTGCTCCCAAACCGTTGCGTTGACGGCCGGGACAAGAGCAGCCCCGTGCTCCGACTGCATCTTGGTGGCGCACTGGGACAGGATCACGACGGCGCAGTTTCGAGTTGCAGCGAGCTTGTTGAGGAGCGACATTATGGTCTGAAGAGCTTGCATCCGTTTCTCGGACGGAGTGGTGCCTGCCCATTTCCAGTCAGCACATGAGGGTGGTCACGAATGGGGTTTGCGTACCTGGGGGCTGCTTGGTCTTTTGCTTACTGACATGCGACCGAGGCAGCGCCGAATTTATCAAAGCAGAGACGCAGTTGACAACTATCAAAGATGTGCCTACTGGAATTGTTGTGCTAGATGGGCGCGATAGGAGCGCCAGAAAATGAGGGAGCGTAAAGCAAGAGTAGCGAGTGAAGTTATCGCCGTTTGAGGCCTGCTCTGCAGAAGCCGGGTCTGTGGCATGCGTTTCTTTGCTCAGTTGCATCTTTTCCAACGCAGCTGATAGTCTTTCGTCTGGTGTCTTTTGGAAGCAATCTGTGTGATTGAAGGATTAGTGACCATGCGTCGATGGCGATGCATGCGCGATCGTGCTGGAACTAACCAATCCAGACTGCACCACCGTCTTTGCTGAGAGCATTTGCAGCCAACTGCGTTCTGCATACAAACAAATTAGTCCATAAAAGACATGGTTTTTGAGGATCTAGTTCTCACGCCAGAGCTGTTTTCCCGCTGCCTGGAGGACCCCATATCTCCGTCACCTGCCCGCGTCTGATACCACCAGACTGAGACTTTTCACGACCAAATATCTGTGATGGGGCTGGCAACGCCACCAGAGTCTCGTCGAGAGCCTTGATACCCGTGGATATGCAATCTGAGCCCTCCTCCTCTAGCTCCTCGAGCACCTGGGACGCCGACACAGTTGGCAGCCGATCTGTTTGCAGGTTAGCTAGGGCCTTTGCGCTGCGTACTGGAGAAGTCATCGTACGCGTATTTGATAGATCAAAACTGGCAATGTCATTGCCATGAATTGAATAATAGTCCATTATGTGGCGACATGGTCTTGAAAACGCGGTGGACTTGACTTATTCAAAAGGCAATTGACCCTCTGCGTCGCCAGATCGCGAACTTGGCACGTGGATCACGTGATCAATTAACCCAGCGAGAAGTTGTCTTCGACAATAACTAATAAAAATTTATAGTAAGAAATGAGATGGTGCCTCCTATGGTTTATTAGTCTGTGCTCAGAATTGAACTGGGCTTCAATCTCTACATGACAGCACTGCCTGTTTGGGCTTCCCAGTCGCCAAGTACCTCGCTCTCGTTCCAACTGCCACTAAACTACAAATCAAGGCCTATTCAATATTAGAACTTTCCACAACCTCCAAACTACTTTTGTCAAAGTCTTTCTTTCCGTATTTTTCCTCTTAGCTCGTGCTAAATCTTTGTTTTCGCGCGTTTGCGGCTTTTTTCCATCGTGGAGGAATCTCAGCACAATGACTTGATGAAACAAACCCCCAAGCCAACTCTGCCCAGCCAAGTTAAAGTGTGTGGGGAAGTCGGCGAAGCATAATGGAATGGCAAATGGAAGGAAGTAAGTTTACATTGAGCAAGTGGTCTGGCAAAGAATAGCGAATGAAACTTGCCATTCATTTGTTGCGGAGCCAGGCAGCAACCTGAGTCGGCTATGCTTGTATGCATGCATGATGGAGTGAGTGGCTATACGGGTCGGGGTCCTCGGGGCTCACCTTGGCCAAATTACCTGAATCATTGTGAATGGAAAGCTGAAACGGCCTGGGCCTTTGATCTCCTAAAGATAGCAACAGAACCAAGAACTGTGCCGTCGAATATAACCTTGTCGGTATAGAAGCGCTCACAGCAGCATAAACGGGGGAAGTCTGGCCGGCAGATGCGCGGTCTGGTTGAAGGAAGCTATCAGTAATTAGGTGTAGCTCATTGTGACCTGCAAACCGCACTACTTGGGGCACACTACGATGCCAATTTTGGAATTGGAATACAGGATGGTAGTATTACGAAACCACTGACGAATGTGACAAACAAAGAAAGTTTTCGAGTCTTGGTTTGTCATCTGCAACGCTGGCTTGCATAGGCATATCGTCGATTGATCCGCAAGCAGAAACTAAAATGGCGTAATTTCAGACTTGACCCTGGAAAGAAGACAATTTGACGTATTTTTTTTTTTCAAGATTGGTCCACTATCCAAAATTCATTGCCTAATATTGTTTTTGGACATTTCTTTTACATCTCTGTCATTTTTGCCAAATCCCCCGCCCGTCCTTTTGTCTTAGACTGCGGGGTTCGCCATGTTGGCCAGCACGATCCGATAGCCATCCGGATCTTCAAAAGTCTTGCCCTTTTGGTCCCAGTACGGGTTGAAGCTGGCCACGGCGTCGAAACCCTGCGCCTGCATGCGCGCGACGGCCGTGCGGAAGGCAGTGTCCTCGGCAAGGTAGAAGACCAGCAGGTTGTCCTCGGTCGGGGCGCGACCCGCGACGTGCCCTCGCCTGGTCGTGAACTCGAGGTGGTAGGCGGCGCCTCGTCGCCCCAGCATGACGCCGTCGAAGCCGGCGTGGTCGGCGAAGCGGAGCAGGATCTCAAAGCCCAGGCCGTCCCGATAGAACGGGATGATGGCGTCAATGTCGTCAGTAGGCCGCGCAACCCGAAGATGTGCAGTAGGCAGCAGAGACATGGCTGAATTGTGGCAAGGTTGAAGATTAGGAAAAGGTGAGCATAAAACTAGAAAATGGTCCTTGACGAGGGGTTTCCGCCCGCTTTCCGCGTTGAAAAAAAATATCACTCTATTTATGTAACAAAAATTGAGAGGAGAAACGGCCTTGAAAACCAAGCCCGGGTTAGCTCTTGCCCGGTCGTGCTACAGTACGGATTACTGTGCCGGAGACACGGCGTCATTTGGCGCCGTGCAGCGCGGCGAGATGTGACATAACGCCGAGATGAAATTGTTCTGACCAAGAGAACACTTTGCGAGTACAATACTCGAGCCAGGATGTTGATTCAACTTTGGCAATGCGAGTGACCTTGCACTCGGTACATGTAGTAAAATCTCCGTGACTTCTCTGGCTCATTATACGTTACGTGCGTGACATCCCTGCCCCTAGTCATAGCTATCGTCACCCGTGATTATCATTGCTTAATTTTCTCATCACATTACTGATGGCAAGTGCTAGCATAACGTGACGTACTGTACGCGTGGATATGGCAGGCCTCTGTTGGGAAGCATGTTCTGCGACATGACCAGGAGGGGGGGGGGGGGGTTGATCTACCCCAGATCTAGAGCCACCGTCAGAAGCCGATGTTACCATCTCAACTCCGGTCAAGAGTGACAATATCAGTAGCGCAGTGTGATATTGATCATCCCAGGGCCGCTTGCTCAAGAAATTCTCAAGACGCTTTCGACCAAAGGGTAAATAGAGACACACCCGAATTTAGCGGTCTAGCTGGGTGGCTTCTCAATAGTGCCCCGCTGGGTGAGGTCGTTAAATTTTGCTCTTGCACCCCTCGTTACGAGTAATGAGCAGGTAGACTACTAGAGGCGTATCACGAAATGGCGCCGAGATTAATGCCCCAAACTGGGTCTCGTTACCTTTGCTGGGGGTCCCTGACGTCTGTACTAATCAGACTTTTTTGTCAAGCAGACCGACACTTTACCGTTCATATTAGCCAGTTATGTTAACAGCGGCCGGCACGGGAGAAGGGAGGCTGGCACGAGAAAAGAGGCTCGGAGCCAAGCTTTTTTAGCCCTGCAAGCCCGACTTTTATTGGCGTGCCCGTGAATGCATACCATATTGGAGGCGTTGGTTGATTCAGCCTGCCCGCGGGCCGACGACCTGCAACTTCAATGTTCATTCGGGCAGAGCTGTACTCAGATTCCGAGATGTGCGGAGCTTCTGGGGTTGCACTGCAGCAAGGCAGTATTTCGCATGTCAGAGATGGCGATCCTGTCACCGTCAAAATGGCCGTGCGTAACAGGGACCGACGTCGAGTCCTGATTCTGTGAGCTGCATGATGGAGAGGACTGGGTATATCGGTACGTCATGAGCATGGCTTCACAGCTCTATGTGCTCCTTTATTTCGCAAGGGTTTTTTTTTCTTTCTTTCAAGTTGCCCCTGCTTTCTCAGCGGAGTGTGCGGGTTTTGAGGCATTTCGAGAGCCCAGAAAGAAGGCGGCCCCATTGTCAACCAGAAAGACTCCATCGGGCTTTGCAAAGACCCCCTTTCCCCCCGCCCCTTTGCCTCCCTCTCTCTCTTGGAGGGGGGTTTGATAGAGATTGCTGTGATCTTGGCTTTTCAATGGGTCCTGCCAAATTTTTTTTTGCAAAGGACAACAGCAAGGTCGGGCTGCTACCCACCGTGACCCCGGGGCACCGCCGAGCGACGGGAGACGACGACGATGATGTTCATCGTTGCCAAGTACTGGTACCTGGACCGCCTGTTGTCCTTGCCGAAAGATGGGGGGAGACGCTGCGGTTGAAACATTACGCTTTCATGCCCCCCCCCCCCCCGGCGGCGAGCTCCATTCACGAGCAAGGCGAGCGCAAGGCGAGCACAAGCGCGAAATATGGGAGAGGACGGGGCTCAGACTTGACAAAGACGACGTCGATTTCGATAACGGCTTCTCTCGGCGAGAAGCACCGAAGGGCGTTCTATTAGAGCTAGTTGTTCTCACCCAAGGCAACCAGCCAGCCGGTTTGCTGATTCTCCTCCACACAACGGCCAGTGTGTGCAGAAACCAGCTTTGTTTTTTTTTTTTTTTTTTTTTTTTTTTCAAAGGACTTTTGGGACATGCTGCGCAAACCAAGAAGACTTGTTTGAATCGAGACGGAAAGCGCGTGTGCACGCACAAACACAAGAACAAGGTCCCCCCTCGTACGGATTACACAACAAAGAGAAGCATAATTTTGAAGAGCGGCCGCCCCGTAATAACCAGGAGGGAAGGAAGATGCGAGGCCAGCTGAGGAGTGAGGGGTAATAAAGCAGAGCCGCAACTTGTTGATGGCCCTGCCTGGTGTAACAAGCCAATGCTGTAATTAGGCTGTAGCCAGGCTTCCAGAGGGGGAAAAACGGAACTGGGGTAGTCTCAGCTGGATGGATTCCATTTATTTACAAGGCATCACCAACTTGGCAGATGCAGGGAGAGAACTGGTCAGTCATTGGACGGACCAGAAGCCCCCCATAATAGGGCCAACTTTTGGCTATTCATGCGCTTTTACACACACCCAACGGCCTTACCGAGTTGGGTCTAATTTTAGCGGCTGGCATAGACGCGCGCCGTGGGTTAGGTAGTGGGCGACTTTTGCGGATATGCATAACTGGTAGTATTTCCTCTTTCTGATTTTTACTTATTTTCCTTGGCCAGGTGGCGAGGCTACCAGCCCAGATGGATCGGATCGAAGGGAGGAGGGGGGGGGGGGGGGATGGATTTCCATGACTGCAAAGGGCCGATTGACGGGCATCTGAACGCAGGCCGAAAGAACAGCGTTCCATAGGCGCAAAAAAAAAAACAATGGGACAAGAAGGGGTCGCCCGAACAAAACGCAATCGTCAGTATATATTACGCTCGTACAGAGATGTATTTCCAGTGTTGTACGGAGAATCCAAATTCCAAATCGTTTCGTCTATAGGGAAATATAGAGCGACCGGCAACATGGTTCCTCTGCTTCGTCCATTATAAGAGACGAAACTGGCCCGGCATAAAAACGCTGGACAATGCCGAGGCGAGGTTATGGATGATGCTGGATGAGGAAATGGGAGGAAGACTTCAAGGACAAGGCACCCACGGAGTATTGCCCTAGTTGCTGGGAATACATTGCGTCTTTTATTTTTTTCATTGTTATTTATTAGTTGCATTGTTTTTAAACTCCGCAGCTTGCATTGCAATGGCCCCAAGGGTCTTTGTCTGCCAATCAGCTTGTTGCTGGAAGACGGTCCACGTAACCATTCTCACCCCAATGTATCCCCGGTCTTGGGCTCTCTTATTGTCTACACTGATTCGATCCAAGTTGCTGTTGTTATTATTGTACTTGAGTACCACGCCAACATCAATTCCTGTACAGATTATCCGTATTTCGCCAGCCTTCTTGTTATCGGATACCGAGCGCCGAGCGGAGCCCCGCGTCTCCGCCAGAGTTCCGCCACAAGAGGCTTTTTTACGGACTCTGGGGCTGGACATCAAAGCTGGCGCCTTTCTTTTCTCTTGGTCCGAGTCTTGAGACGGCCGCGAGTTGGGCACGTGGCTTCTCCTGCTGCCAGTCATCGCGAAACGGGGGCCCTTAATCAACCACTGGGTATTTGCCATTAGCTATCCCGCAGAGCTCACGAGTACGCTTGCCCCAAACCCGCTCGCCGCTCCCCCGGGATGTGCAATATTCAACCTGTTTGAAGAGGCCAACTACTTCGTATTACTTATCATAGGCTCGGCGCGGAGACTGGCGCCGACAATGACGCCACGCGCCACAGGCTGTTGCGATTCCATACCTGGTCAATTTCCAAATAATGGATTATTGGCAGCAGAGGCATCCGGGTTGTCGACATCGTTTGCATCTTCAAACAATAGCTGACGTGGCCGACGCGACATGCAACGGTCACTATGATTAACTGGACCTTGTCGGGCGCTGGGCGGAAGGCTCTTGGCGTGTGAGGCACAGCATCGTGGGGGGAGGGGATCGTTCCAGAAGAACCGAATTGACCACGTATCACCCCATTTCGACTCGAGGTCATCCCGCGGCATTACCGCACCAAGTGGACCTAGGGCGGTGACACAGCCAAACAATACCTTTTATCGCATGTTGTGTGTGCATGTTTGCGTGTATCTGGTGTTAATCAATTACTCGCAAAAAGTTTACATGCAGGCTACCAACTGCCAGCTGGTTAGTTATACTAGTTAGATCAGGCGGTTGGGGATTGTGCGTGCGATTGCCTGTTTTGGTTCGACCTTCCAGGATGATTACCATGTCTCTCTTCTCTTCCCTTTTTTTCTTTCCCTTCCCAAACTGTTGAGGGCAAACTGCATCTTTGTTGTACTTTTTTTCGGGGTCCGGTGTCCAGGTATTATAAAGTCAAGGCCATCGTTCGACACTGCACAGGCCAAGCCCAGTGCACCGCGGCACTGCTCCGGACCCAGCCATTCAGAGACATGGTGGTCAACAGCAAACGGTCATTGTCTTGAAGCACTGACAATAGACATCTTTCTTTGAACAGCGCACGGGACAAGAGTAACCCCATGGGTCCTCTCCGCGGGGGCAGAAAGATCAATCATAGCAGGGTAGCGGTGGTGCTTTGATTCTTGTTCGCATCTTGGCTCAGGCTCCTGCCATGTTGCCCCGGACGCCGATCCGGGCCTGGCACATGTTCCTTCACCATTGTTGCTCATAGCCTGGGACATCGTCAAGGGCTCCTAGGCAGCTCCGAGACCGGTAAGAGCAAACATCAAGGGACAAAAGGCCGTCGGAGAGACACGCGGCCCCCACGAAGCTGCCTTTTCTCTGCAGTTGAGATGGTTAGGAAGGCGGATAAACGATGTGTTGACCATAGAGATTGGTCGGATCACTGCACGAGGAAAAGGCCAGCACTACGTTTAGCGTCTTCTGGCGCATTGTAACGTGGCACGCCTATAATATCGTAATAATAATCTGTCGCTTGAAGCTGAAGTAATTGTCATAATCATAACAGTGACAAAAAGAGGTGCTTAGCTACAATGCCATATGCAGGGCCATGTTACATTGCCCGGGGAGCGCGAGAGCTGCCAGGACTTGCTTGGCCTGTTCACCATCGCCTAAATAGACTATTCTCTTTGTTCTGCAGCAAGCCAATTTCAAGCTGCTCTGCCGCCGGCCCCTTTGTTTGTCACAAAGCTTTCAGGGGGCCAAAGGCTTGGGAAAAGGAGGCCGAGTCGCAATTCGTCGTCTCATTACTGGCATGCGCTGGGCGTTATCTCCCTTCCTGAGGCGGGCATGGCAGGACACTTGGCACCACACAGCAAGCACTATTCATTCACCTGGCCAGGAGGCAGCATTGACTGGGCAGGGGAAGGGGGGGCATGGACTGGGGGGTGAGTTGGGATCCCGAAGTTCCCCGCCAGTCAGACGGCCGCGTCGGCTTGAGACGGCGCGACCAGGGAGTGCCAGTAGTGCCAGTAGATCTCAGATCTTGCGCCGCCCCAGAAATGCCTAAAGAGGTTAGAAGATGCGCATCTTGCCCCCCCTAAAGAATTTTTTTTAAGTGGATAACCTTTTCAAAGTAGAAAATCCCCAAAAGAGCTTGGCGGGCCACGGTGAAGCTGGGTGGTGCTATTTGAAGCCTTTGGCCATAAGTTGGGGTAGTTGCGTCTTTCCATATGTCAGGCGAAAGCGTCATCATGGTCAAGAGTCTTGATGTCATTTGCCGATAGAGAAAAGGGACATGCCCAAGACGAGAATATTCATTTTTCAGCCTCTGGGCGCCATTTCTTGGTTGGCTTGGAAGCAAGCAATACCCCCCCTGCCCGGCACTGTCATGGAAATTCCGGTGCGAGGAGGTGGGTTGACTGGGTCAGACAGGTGGTGACCTTGTGTGACGACGAGGTGGGCAGTGCTATCTGCACTGGCTCATCTTGTCTAAAATGACGTCGAGAAAATAGAAATCTTGGCGCCAGAAAGGAACAAAAATAAGACGACAGACACCCCGCAAGAGAAATGGAATGTTTACTGATAGCCTGCTGCTGCCGTGGACAGACAGGGCTGATTCAAGGCTGGAGTATCTGGGGTCCCCAGACCGCCGGCAGAGACATTGCAGATTAGGAGGACAGGAAAAAAAGGCTAAATTCTGGACGAGATGGCGCAAGCAAGTAGATTCGGCACTATCGAATGCAAGACGTGATAAACAAAGGAAAACAGGAAAACAGGCCAAGAGAGCTGAAAAAGAGGCGGCGTCTGTGGCGGCCCGTTTGTCGGTCTGGAACTCTCCCAACGGGACAAGCTGTCATGTACCACTTGGTCGGGTTGCGACAAGGCGGAGGCGGCGAGCACAACAAGAAGAAAAACAAAGAGATGAGACAAACCAAGATTGCGCTAAAAAAGAAGAGCTGCCTTGAGCAAGATGGGGTCAAGGGGTCCTGGAGTTATGACTCGAGGATAAACGAAGAATGATGAGTGATGCTGCGGTTTGTTGGCGGAAGAAACAAAAAAAAAAAAAGAATCGTTCCCAACAGCCGAGACATTAGGCAGTCGTACAAGCTTGGAGGGAAGGAGAGGGGGGGCCAGCCGCAGGCACTTAACGCTGCATGATTCTCGACAAAAAATCAACTTTATTTTCTATGCGGGGTCTTTTTCTTCCCCCTTATCTATGTTTGGTTGGATTTACAAAGGATGATGTGAGCAAGTTGTAAAAGAGGTGATGAGAATAGATGACGTATCAAGATGACGCCGCATGCTAATGGCACAATTGTGTTCCCGCACCAAATCTGTGCTATTATCCCTTCGATGCACAGGATCCCCCAACAAAGGTACAAATCTACGATCCGATGCCTTTTCCCCCCTCCTTTATCCGGTGCCTTCAAAAGAACCCATCGGGAGTTCATTACGCATCACATCACACAAAAATATCGTCCCATTTGACGGGCCACATTCGCTGTTTGGAGCCCGAACGATACCCCACATAACTCGTAACCTGGACCGCACCAGGAATCTAGAATTTGTGGAGGGGGATGATGATGATGCAGTTATCTCTTGTTACGAAGCACGCGGAATGCATCTCTGTCAAGCGGAGGACAAGAAGGAATTTGAAAAACTGTGGGGAGAAGAGGGCTATAATAACTGTTTTTGTTTGCCTCTGCAAGTGGGCTATTCCTGTATTGCGTGGTGTGGGCTTTTTTTTTTCTTTATGCGTCTGGGTTGTTTCTTCACGTCGTGGCGCAACTCGATTTGCTGGACTGCGTTGCTTGCAAAAGGACAACGAAAAGAACACCAAGGCGTTCGCTAGGAATCAGCCCGCTGTCAGACCCATACATGGTGTCCTTTTTGATTAAAAAAGGTTTGTCTCTACATCTTCCCTGGTGACTTGAGTTTGCGTGCGTGGTCGTGATATGGGGAATCATACGGCGCGACGGTCTGAATGACATGACACAGCGTCTCCCTGCTGCTACCCTGATACTCTGGCCGCATCACCAGCCATTTTTTTTTCTTTCTTTCGTTGCAACAATGAATGAGTCTATTGAAATCTGGACGATTCTATTTTTGCGGATACGAGCCATCGCAGAATGCTACTGAGTACGCCCGTCTGGCGGCTCTGCACCACTTCAATCAGAAGTCGACTTGCTCCCCCACAAATTCCGGGCCAATGGGATAACTTTGTTGGGATGAGCTTTTGTTCTCGATTCTCATCAAACAAAACGGCCCCCAATCCAGTTTCAAACGCCGTGAGCCGTTTTTTGCGGTAGACTTAAACAAGGCGGGAAGAAGAAGAGGCCGGATGCAACGCTGCGTGTCTGCTTCAATCAGTCAGCGCAATGCACCACTTAATCAAAGGAGCATGATACTATTAATCTTGGAAAAAATTTGCAGCTTCAAGGCCCATCATCCCGTCATGCAACGTCGACCACATCAACGCTAATGGTAAATAAGGCAAGACCTAGTCAAAAAAGGTCAAATTATGACATGCATGACAAAGGGCCTTTTTGCTTTCTGTTAATTTTGCCCTCTGTATCATCACCAGATGATGCAGCCTGGTGGCACTCTTCCCCGGTCATGCCCGTCCACCAAGGAGCTCATCCCAGCAAGTAATGGGATTGAATTGGGCCGACCCCGGGAAGGCCAGAACAAGGTGCCAAATGCACCAGTAGAGTGTCTTGCCGTCGATGGCCGCGGGCCGAGCTCCGATCAAACCCCTGCATTTTTTTTTCTTTTTCCTTTTCTTTTCCTTTTTTTTTCTTGTCAACAACGTCCCCTTCGCTTGAGTTCATCTTCTCGCACGAGGTCTGTGAGATTCGAAAACACGGGGTAAGATGATGACGATCCTGTGCACCTATTGTAACTTGCTCAATCGGCCCAGGCGAGGGAACGACGTCTGGCCAGTCAGAGCCCTGGTTTGGAGCGTGGGCGGACATGTTACAGGCGGGCTTATAGGGGCAGATGGCGGATATATAGGGGGGACTGTCAGGTACAGACGGCACCTGGAGGTGGGAGGGAGTGTCGACAACGGAGACCGAGACTTGGGGCTACCGCAATGGTACAAAGAACTGGCGGTGTTGACTCGTTGAGGTGGTCGTACCAGGCATGTCTCACCTGGCTTCCCCGTCCGTCTGTTTTTTGCTGGGAGAGATGGATGATGGAACGCAACCGGGGCGCAGCTTCCCCATGGGCTCGCCAATCCTGGGCCAAAGAAGGCAAAAAGACCCGAAACCGCCAGATGAGGGCCAGACTGCAGAGACGATGGTGTCGTCTCCTTCATTTCTTTTTTTTTATTCTTTTTTTTTTTCGTCTTTCTACTGCGCTGTTTTGTTGCGGTCTGGCCGACAGGGTACTTGCTTCTGTCGCAACCATCCATCTAGCCATCCATGCATCCCAATTCCATGCTATCAAAACCCATCCTGAAAGATGCCTGACCTGGACCATTTTGCCTGGGTATGTACTGATATGTGCTCCAATAAAATAGCAGTACTCGGTACGAATACAAGGCGGCAAGTAGTTGTGCTGGCTGGAATGGGCGGCCAATCAGTCCCCAGCACGACAGGAGCACCGCTCCGCCCTTTGCGTTGCTGCCTGGCCACAAAAAGCGCCCCCGGGCCAGCCTCTAGAGTTACTTTTTGGCGCGCGGAGCAGGAGAGATGTTTTTTCCCTCGTCCAGTGGAGAAGGCATGCGAAATCTCACCTGAGAATCCTCGTGAGAAGCCCGCCGTAGTGCCGAAGGGGACGGTATCACTGGGGAGAAGGGAGAAGGAGGTGGTGGGGGATGGGCCGGAGGAGAGGGGGGAGGGGGTGTGTCGGAAAGAATTTTCTACTTGGGTTATCTTTTCTGCTGCCAAACTGCTAGCACTCTTCCAGGGCTCGTTCTGGCGTGCTGTTGGGCTCGTCCATCTCACTGGATGACTGGATGATTGACTGGGCTGGCTGTCTGGCGCTCTTCTGGGGGGCGTTGGCGCAATCAGGTCCTCATCCGCCCACCATTTTCTGCTATCAAAGCCCCTAACCCCAGGGCTGTGCAGTTGCACACTTTTACTTCCCCAGGACAAGCTCCAGCTGTCTCGGACAGTGCTGCGTGGCCCCAAAAACTCCACAACCCACCACGAATGCCGCAGTCGTCTCGCCCCAGTTTTTGGGCTTTGGGGGGTGTGTGAATGGGCACCCAGGGAGGGGCGTGCACAGCCTAAACTGCGCCTGCAAAAAAAAAAAAAAAGAAGAAACAGAGACTCTGCAAAAAGGTACCTGACCTCAAACGCCGACATGTACCTCGCACGACTCCCGCTGCCTTCCTCCCGCCCACCCCCTTCCCCGAAGCATCTGCTGAGGACCGCTGTAGGGCTCCTTCAGCGTCCCCTCTAGGACTGCGGTGGGCCGCAAGCATGTGCCTGCTCCAGCCTGTGCCATTGCGGTACCTCTGAAGCCTCTCCAAGGTGTACCCGTCACCCCCCGAACCCGCCTTTTATAACCTGTCCCTCTCCCCCATCCCCTCGTGCAGAAAAAAAAAAAAATTAAGATTCCGTTTCTTTCCATCCAAACTCACTCCAGCATCTCACTCGCCAACATTACAACGCACGCTCTCCCAACATTCGTTTTCGCACACGCTTCGAAACAAAACTCAACATTCGACAGCAAGACGTCTGATCTCATTTGATTTCGAATTGCTTTCGGCAACGCCGCAGACTCTGCTTCGCATCTCCTCCGCATAACTCGTCCCCGCAAATCGTTGGGATCTGCTCGCCGCACATCGATCACATGCAACGAGCAAAATCAGCGGTCGAGATCTCGAGTCTACTTCACCAACAACAACAACCCCTGGGCCCTAACTCGACCAGTAACCTTCGTCGAGGTGACAGAGACATGGCTTCCGCCGCCGTCAGTATCATCAAGCCCAACGGCCCTCTACCTACCGCCCAGGCTGCCGAGTCCACCAGCACTACGGAGCTGCCTCGTCCTTACAAGTGCCCTCTGTGCGATAAGGCCTTCCACCGCCTCGAGCACCAGACAAGACACATTCGCACCCACACTGGCGAGAAGCCTCATGCTTGCCAGTTTCCCGGCTGCTCCAAGAAGTTCTCCCGCTCCGATGAACTAACAAGGCACTCGCGAATTCACAACAACCCCAACTCTCGCCGTGGTAACAAGGGCCAGCAGCAGCAGCATCACCACCACCAGCATCCCGTCCACCACGCTCTGCCTCTACACATGCATTCGGAGGGACTCATGGCTCCTCCCCCGGCTCCCAAGACGATTCGTTCGGCTCCCACTTCCACTCTTCACTCCCCCAACGTTTCGCCGCCTCACTCGTTTGCCTCGTTTGCCTCTCCCCACTCTGGTGCTCACCACTACAGTGACCGTCGCAGCGGCGACATCTCCATGCTCGCCAAGGCCGCCCACCAGGTCGAGCGCGAGAATCTGGGCCACGGTCACTCGGCTCGTCATCACCCTTACTACAGCAACGGTACTCACCACCCTCGCGGCAATCCTGCTGGCCTAAGCTCTTACCACATGTCAAGAAGCCACTCGGGTGAGGACCACGGCGACGATCACTACCACAGCTCGCTCCGCCACATCAAGCGCTCGCGTCCCAATTCGCCCAACTCTACCGCGCCTTCTTCTCCCACGTTTTCTCATGATTCTCTCTCTCCCACTCCCGACCACACGCCTATCGCTACGCCTGCGCACTCGCCTCGCCTTCGTCCCTTCTCCGGCTACGAGCTGCCCAGCCTGCGCAACCTGTCTCTGCAGCACGCGACTCCCGCTCTGGCTCCCATGGAGCCTCATCTGGAGACGCCCACCTTTGCTCCGATCTTGCACCAGAGCAATACTCAGCGCAGCAACGGCATGTCTCTTACTGACATCCTCAGCCGCCCGGACGGCAATCAGAGAAAACTTCCCGTACCCCAGCCTCCCAAGGTTGCCGTGCAGGATCTTCTCTCGGAGGGCTACAATGCCCACAGCGGTCGTAGCTCTGCTACTGGCAGTCTCGCCGGCGGCGACTTGATGGATCGCGCTTAGGAGCCGCCTCATACCCGCCGCGACGACGATTTTACGAATTGGGAACATAGACGGTTAAAGGATAGACACTGGCGTTTACGGCTGTACACGGACAGGCGCTTCCCTTCTGTACCGGCAGTGCCACAGAGAGAGGTTGCCACGTCGCAGGTGTACAAATCTTGCTTTTGAATTGGTCTTCCATTTTTCTTCGATTGCTTGCGGAAACTCGCATTCCTTGCGTAACAAAAACATTGGGACAAACCGGATAGGAACGAATTAGGGACGAAACGGATATAGACATCACCACTTCCTGGCGCATTTATACTGTTACTTTTAGCTTATTTTTCTCTCTGGCTGCTTAAGCAAAGGGATAATATTTGGACTACTTTTTATGGACATGGATAAACCCAGCGCACCCTCAGTAGGTAGCGCCAGACAGACAGGCAAACAATACACTTATATGACAGGCACTTTATAAACATGGAGAAACCCAGGGTTCCCTCTGTAGAAAGCGTCGGTCAGACAGCCAAACAATACAGACATGGTAGGCACGCCCTTGTTCGGCTGATGACTGTGACTCGTCGACCCATAACAGCCAATCTGGGCGCAAGCAAGCACACGCAACACCTAGATGGGCACAGCCACCCTCGTCCACGCAGGCAGGCACACACACGGGTTCTCAATTTCTCACAGAAAAGAAAAGTACAACCCACAACGCCCACTAACGCCCATAACGCCCACTCTTGCTCGCCTTGTCTAGCTAATCTGTCCTGTTGAGCATGTGCATGATGAAAGTAGACTAGTAGAAAACGTGGGCAGCCCACGGGGTGGCAGTGTGGAGGTCAGACGGTCGGACCCATCCATCTCATGGGCCGCCGCGCGCGCGCGCCCAGCATCTCGGCCCCAGCGCTCTCGCCGCACCACTCGCTCGTTGCATGTCGTCATTCGCCAACATTTTCCCGAATTTCGGCAAAGGGAAGGGGGGGGGGGGGGGGTTTGACGACCTGCGCTGGTATGGAATTGCCTAGAAAAAACCGACAAGGATTGATTTACGGGAAGGGGAAAAGAGGGGTGGGAAAAGTAGCAGCCAGTTGTGGAGTTTTCAAACATCAGGTTGTCGGGGAAGAAAAAACAGGCCATGATGATGTTTTTTTTTCCCTTGTGCCGGTGGGAAGAAGAACGATATGATGCAGCAAGTTGACAGGTATCGGATGGGATGGATAGAACGGACGGGGGAATGGCGGGGGCGAAGGCAAACGGGGCATGCAGAGTTGGGAGGGCCGGCACGGGGATTGAAGGAGAGCGTAAAATGGTGGTGGTAGTGGTGGTCGTTGAGGGTTGAGCCGATGACAGGCGGAAGACGGACGACCGGCTCAGAAATTCGTGAACCTGGGATGCTGCAAGGCTTGCAGAATCAGACTAAAAGGTCATTATGCGAAGGTAGCAAACGGGAATAAAGAGAGACGCATAAAAAGACGAAAAAGCTACTTTGGCAGGCAAGATTGAAAATTGGCAATCAATGTATTACGTTTACAGTACGTAGAGGCATTGCCCTTGTGGCCCCTCCCTCTCCATCTCATGAGCCGACCTATGCAGATGAAGAGATACTAAAACAACGTGATTTTGCGAATAAGTGGTAGCAGCGCTCCTTGATGCATGGTGGCGGTTTATATTCGAGGACGCGTCTCTGTCTTTTGTTTTTGGCTTGGCTGCATTCTCTCCTTCTTCTTCTTCCTCCACACACACACACACACACACACACACACTATTTACTTCAGTGCCGTGCCCCTCATTAATTAATAGGATCAGCGCGTTCTTATCCAGATCGGCGGCATCGTTCTAGACGGCTCGGCTCCTAGTCCAAAGAACTTTTTTGGGTCAACGTAGATGTGACACCACTTGGCTGTCGTCTATTCTTTTTTTACTTTCTTAAAACGAGTTGAAACGATTGCCTTGGATTCTGGAAATGCAACGTCAATTATAGAATATGAGGAGGACATTTTTCTCTTTACAATACAATCGTTTTTTTCTTTTTCGGCTGACTAACAAGAAGAAAGTGGCCATGTTTTATCAAAGAGGCGCGCCGGCCACTTGTGTCCCACAGACTGGAAATCTGGGGGAGACAAGCTGAGAAAAAAGCTATTTAATTACAAGGCGTCTGCTTTTTCATACGTACCGGTATAAAGGACGCCTGCTATGGCCCGGCACGTCCTCGGCTGCCGAGCGGCAGGCTTCGGAGCTCTTCCACACCGAGGGCCAATGTCGGTAAATTTGTGCCAATGTACACTGCGGCTCGGGGAGAAAAAAAGAGGAAGAATGGGGGATCGCGATCTGCCGTTGAACAGAGAGCAAGTCCTTTTTTAAAAAATGTTTTTACTTCTCTCCACAGAGCGAGGAGCCGTTACCACATGCGCTCTATTCAGTTAGTTCAATGTACATGCCGTCCTCGTACATGCCGTCCTTGTACATGCCCTTGGTCTTGCCACTAATAAAGTATATCAACGCGTGGCTGTCCATAACAAGACGCTGCATATAACCCATACATGTTTAGGCCCCAGGTACCTCCCTCACCCTTCTTTCGAAACGGTCTTTTTATTTTATTTTATTATTTTATTTTTATTTTCGTACTTTTACTTTTAGTGGCCCTTGGCCACTGGCCCATGCGGAGGTGGCGCGGCACAATGAAGGGTTGCAACTGGCACTTGTGTCTGCGTCTGGCCGTCGGTGAAGGAGACAAAAGCTGGGGAAGAAAAAGGTGAAGGGGGGGGATTGCCACCAGTTGATGGCGGCGCGTGGATATTGCACGATTGGCAAGTACTTATTTTGGCTGTAAGCATCGAAAGTCGGAAGCAGCTGGCGAATAGCAAAGCGAGAGGAGACGGATTTCTTCATTGGGAACCTGCGACTTGCTCCATCTTGTACAGATTATCTAATTCTGTAAATGTTTTTTTTTTCTTCTTGTTTCAAAACTTCCTCACTTCAATGAAACTCTGACATAAAGTAAAGACAAGTACACATTTGTCTCGCCTTGATTACAGTACGCTTACGCTCATGATCAGCACCCCTTGCTGCTTTTTTCGCTATGTCTTCAGATTTCCCGTAACTAGTGTGGGGGCTTTCCGGGGTCCCTCCCGTAGCGGTCTCACCACTCAGGAAAAACAATGTCTAAAGAAGAGCATACCGCCTTTCAGATTGGGAATTCGTCAAATGTGTCGAGCTGACCGCCATTGCATTTCAAAATATGCGCGACGGACGACCTTGACCTTGGCAGGAATACGCCAAGGCCATTCGGGAAGCCCGTTGGCGTGGGTTGCGTTTTGGTAGTGAAGCATGATGATTGATGCCCGTTTGCTGTAGTTAGCTCGGCCAGCGTTTGATTTTATATTTTATTTTTTTTATTAGCTGTATGCAGGTAAACTGGCATTGCTTCGGCTACGCAAGAAAGCGGAGGGGGGATACCTCGTACACAAAATACTTTAGATAGTCACCCGCTCTCAGCTCAGGCTGAGAATTAGGCTGGATGGTGGTTGATAGCAAGGGTCTGAAGGTGTCATGTCGTCGAAGGCGGCGCGCATGATGCTCATTTCGACCTAGCTAGCCGCAAAAGTTTGCCCCCCCGGACAGCTCAAGATGGTCATTACTAACGGGCCGGGGTCGATGGCAGCCACGGCATCCGAGGGCCAGCTGCCTTTGCGAAGCCTCTCCCTTTCGGCCAACGCAGCACGTTGCCAGCGAAGCGAGGCTGTAATCTGCTAGTATGATTCTCGCCATATCACTGGCTCGAAACCCTTGCAAGCCACGAAAAATCTCTAGTGCGTCTACGGATTAGCTCCGTCGTCGTTCACGGATAGATTATTTAGGACCTTTTCTGTCTTTTTTGACAGAACGGGAGTGTCTTGCCGACCCGCCTTGTCGTTGTCCACAGTCATTCTGCTTTTGGTCATCGGGCAGCAAATCGAGCTGATTGGTGCTCATGGCCTGGTATTGAAGCAGAGAGCAACAAGGCCGCATTGACCGGGAAGGGTAACGACGCGAAAAAATTAGGGGGCAAAGTTCGATTCAAGAGGGCAACAAGACTTGGAAGAGTTGCCGCCGTGTCGAGTCTACCTTTTGTGACCACTCATACCAGCTTCTCGGGGCGAATAGTCCGTGGCACGAATGATGTCTTCTTCTTTGCTTGAGCTTCTACATGTGCTCACGGCAATCTTTCTATCAGTAGACAAGTACAGTTTTGTTGCTTATCTTGATTGATAACGCTCGCTGCACGTGTACGCCACGGGATAACGACAAGTAAAAAAATGTGTGGGGGTGGAGATGCATATCAGTAGGTAGTCAGTCTTGGTAAGGAATCGCAAAGTCAGTCTTGGTAAGGAATCGCAAAGACAAGAAAACAACAAGGCGTCGGTGGCGTCGAAAACATGTGAAGAGAACGGTCGAGATTTGATGATCAATGTTTATCATGGGGGCGTGCGTGGCGAATATCCGTCTTTTTTTTTTGGTATACCTTTCGCCCATGACGCTTAGACAGTAAAACAAAAGACTAGAAGCTAAAAATCTAGTCGGGAGCTTGTGGTCAACCGGAGTTTCTGGGGAATAGGACTTTTACTTGCAGTAACTTTGATGGCGCGGCAAGGGGGGGTGGTGTGGATGTCGACCGATCCGAGGCAGGATGATGGGTTTATCTCGAATTGAAAATGAGACCAAAGAAAAAAAAAAAAAAAACAAAAAAACGGGCGCCCAAAGATAGCAAGGTGCCCGCTTCCTTGCAAGCTTTGATAGCGCCTTGGCTTGTGAGAATTTCATCTTTGGGCCTTTTGGCTGCTTTTTTGGTGTCTGCGAAAAGGACCGACCAATGGTCGGCTTCCCCGAGCTTTGCGTCTCCCCCCTCCACCCCCCCAGGAAAACGGGGAATTCGCCTCGCTCAACCGAAACGCCCCTCAATGCCTTTTCTGGGGAACATGTTTGTTTCGTCAGCACTGCCGACGCCACCCAATTAGATACGACGGAGAGGATTGATGACATCAAAATACGTGCAAAATCGCCCAAAAATAGGGGGACGCATTTTTGATCCGTGTATATTGTAAGCCAAGGCCGACGGTCCATCGTGAGGCGGGTGAGCAGCCAAGTATTGGAACGGCAATCAATAAAAGGATCAAGCCCAAGTTCCATGTACGATGAATGTAACCCTCTTGGCCCTCCTCAAGGTGACAACTGGGGCGGGCCTCAATATAGATAAAGTGCCCCGACCATGATCCCATTGCTCGACCATTTGCTTGAATGGCACGATTCGGACGGATCTGGATAGAAATTCTCAACATCGTCGCCGCTAACTCTGACGCATGCAGACAATAGCTATGCTTGGCTGATTTCCTTGGCTGCACAAAAATGTCCTGTTGTTTTGTGTTACGCTTACACGGAGCACGGTTTTTTGTACCCTTTCTTGCTGCGCCATCAAGGTAGCAAGCCTAGCATAGGCCCAAACGTCATCTCGGTGATCACCCGAAACGGCTACTCCAGACCCAAGGGGGTGAGAAAAAAAAGAACTTCGAAAAAAAACAAAACAAAAAGAGAGATAAAAGATTAGAAAGAGGATTGCAACCCAATGGCCCGCTGCCTGGGCAATTCGGGCGTAAAGAGGGAACGATGCGCTTCTTCGGGCAGGGTCAGGGACCTTTTTCTTTCTCCCTCTTTTTTT
>NW_007930848.1:66601-79207 GCF_000280675.1 Beauveria bassiana ARSEF 2860
TTTTTTTTTTTTTNTTTTTTTTTTAAGCAAGCTACTACGTTGCAGGCAAACCCCAGGAGAAAGGCAGAGCGACAACTTTCTGGGCAGTGCACAACTCAATCTCCATTTCCTCTCTCCTCTGCTTCTTGACTCGTTCTCAATCAACAAAGGAATGCAAGGGGGGAAGCATTGCGAGGGCCTACAATTGGGGCCCCCCTTCGACGGCGCAACGTTTCTTATCAGCGTCTATGGTCCATGGATGTCAGTCGTCGGGTTGCAAAACTTGCGACAGGTCCCAAGCGCTTATTAGGCTATCAAGAAAATAGTTAGTTTCGGCCCTATTTCTATTTTTTTAACGGGACGGTCCCGCCGTAGATGGGGTTTCTTTTGGTTGCGTACAGCTTGACTCACAGACTACCTACAGTATCGGGAAGTCTCGGAGGTCCATTTTCCCACCCTTTCGTCAGTATTCCGTAAATTACCTTTACCAGTACTAGCTAGGTGGTGGGTGCCCTGCAGTGAGTGCTTCTTGCGCACCGTTATGCAACCACGCTACGTATAAAACGGGCACAGCGAGTGGCTACCATGGCCGTCTGCAAAGCAACAGCGTAATAAGAGGTATGGTGTTATACTAGCCGATATAGAGCAATCGCTTGCAACCCTGCTCCGTACTCTGGAAAGCCTGGGCAAATAGCGCAATGCCTTGAGGACCACTGCTTGCTCCGCTGGGCGTCAAACTACTGCAAGTGGCAGAGGCGTCGTCCTTCCTGATTCATACATATCTTGGGGTAATAAAATAGTGCCTTCAAGCCCGTGTCAGCAAGGATTGGTTTTGGGGAGAGAAGGAATGGGTTAGGCAAAAGCCTCAGAGGCGTTTGCTTTTCCCCGGCCAGATGGAGTCGGGGGGCGTGTGCGTGTTTTACGTCAAGTTACGAGATGGATAATAGCCGGCGCACCACTATACAAAAAGGGCTGTTTAGCTGGTGCAAGTCGAAAAACAAAGGAGAAAAAAAAGGTCAGAATGTGTCAAAATGATACACGAATAGTTTCAACTGCCAGGTACATGGCCGGAATGAACGAGGCCCCTGCAGCAGCGCTCTGCAGGGCTGTGGCGTCATGGAGCGGATGGGTTGAATCTCCAGCATGCCATTGCGATAAAAAGGTACCGCCCAGAGAGGTAGGTGCACGATCAAAAGCCTCCCCTCTCTCGTGCAGCATCGACAAAAAGCCAAAAGAAGAGAGAAAAAAAAAAAAAAAAAGGCAAGGTAGTGGAAAATCTCTTCCTTATTCACGCATCTGCGCGGGCGTCTACTCCGCCCCGAGAGCGCGATGCAGCAAGGCCCGGTATGCATGGCCTGATCTTACCTGGTCCTTTGCGTGAATCCCGCATCGATCTTCCGATGCATACATAACACTCCATTCGCTATTATAGAGTGGGTGGGTGTGGCAACCTCGCCCATTTCAAATGACCAGCCCAGACGGGCCATTTGCGCATAATTATTTAGCCAAAAAAAAAAAAAGATCAAAGAGGGTTGCAACGCGGCGCGACGGTTGCTTGCCGGCGAGAAACTGGGCCGTCTACAACATGTGGTGAGGGCGACACTATGGACAGCAAGTTTTTTTTTTTTGCCAATTGACGGACCAAACGGCCTAGGCTACTTCCCGTTTCCCGAATGCGACGCTGCAGTCTGATGATTCCAACAGCCCTGTGGCCTGAACGACCTGAAGACTGAGCAAAATCAGTACATACCTGATCGACGAATGAATATCTTGACAAGTTCAATTCCGCATCTTGATACTGTGCCGGCGGATCCCGCACAACATCGCACACGATGACGCACCGTAGTCCCCAGCGCAACAAGGGAGACGTGCTGGAGCAGATTGACAACTTTCCAAGGCATCATGTAACATTGTTGTTTTCGATGCGACTCTACGTTGGATTTTGCGACAGCAAAGGCGCGAGTAGCCCTGGTCGAGCGTTCCAAGCACTTACAAAGATGGTTTGGTTTAGCATTGATATCGATAAACTCCGCATATACTTGAAGTAGGAAGAAACCCTATACTGCAGATGCTGGCTCAATATATGTGGCCCTGCATGGATTCAACAGCCGATGTATGCCGAACGTTTACTGCCGCTGCCGCATAAACAATGATCTGCGATTCAACAAAAGTCAACGAGCATACGGCCGTGGGACACGCAACTTCATATCCCGTCGCCATCGGAGGGGGCCGCCATGATCCGATCCCTCCCCCAAAAACAGTCGACAAGTCATGATGACGATGTTGCCCCTACAAATGTCTCGAGCCCCTGTAGGACAGAGGCTTGCCTTGAAACTTTCCGTGGCAGTACTTGACAGCACCGACATGACTGTATCTTTTCATGCCTTTCCACGGTCATCTTCAACCCCGGACGCGCTCATTACATTCCAATGGAATTACCGGACCACCAACAAAGTTGCTTTGCTGGTGAACAAGGTGGTGGGGTGCATCAAATCGCCCGCAATCTGGCAGCTCAGAGTTGCGTAATCTACCTTACCTTTGAATGTTTCAACCCTCGTATGTATGCCGGCTGGACAAGGTACCTGCATGAAGAACAGAATCGTGCGCCATCATTCTGCTTTCTTGACCTATTGCCAGCGCGCCTACTTCAGGCAACAGTCAAGCAACGCCAACATATTCTTTGTGCCTCGGCCCAAATCTTCCCCCACCCTCGATGGGATATTGGTTCCCGCCGTGGGGTAGCTGCATAAAACATCGTTGTCTGTGGCCAATCTGGGCAATCTCTAGGCTGTGACAGGGGTTTTGGTTCAGCAGCAACATCGGGGTGCGCGCGCACGCGCCCGCCAGGTTGGGTCACTACCGGATAAAAATAAAGTCTTCTAGACTACCCGCCTGATGCGCCCAACAAGACCAAGTGGAGAGAGGTGTGGTGTGGTGTGGTGGCGCCGTGGCCGTTGGCTTGGGGGGGGGGGGAGGGAGGAAGCTGTTGGTGTGTGCTATCAGGCAATAGCCGAGGTTAACTGGAATGAGGCTCAACAAGCAACCTGCGAGTCTAAAGTTATCGCGTTCGGCTATCGCTGCAGAGGGGGCTTTTCACTAGCCCGTGAGTTGTGACCCCAAGTTCCTGCCGCTTATCCGCATGGGCGGTGCCTCTGATCGTATCTCTGGCGATGTGCCACCCTCTGTCTTTGACGCAATGACCAGCTTCACATGCTTTTTCCGCACGCATTTGTGACCATCTTCAATCTCTCCGTCCTCTCAGCAAAGCCAAAACCCCAGTCCCGCTTGGTCCTTTCTCCCCGCTCCCCCAAATCTCCCCCAGACCAGGGGAGGCTGGGCCCTATCGCAGAGCCTCATCCTCTTGCGTGCTACCCTGTCGATTTCTACCTACACACCCTCCGACGGTCTCCGTCGCCTCAATTCTTCTCCGTGCTATCGATGTGTACATTGCTCGGATGCCGCTATGCAAAGTCGAATCTCCGATGGAGGATAGCGAGGAGGCAGGTCCGTTTTGGGGTGCGGGAGACTCACATCCCCGCCATTCAGAAGCTGGTTTACGTTTGGAATTGAATCCCCATGTATACCGTAGCTTTGCGAAAAAAGATACATGTGGTGTGGATCATGCATGTACCCCCAGCCTCGAGTTGATAGCGGTATCAATGGTGTCTTGGTAGCAAGCCAACAATGGCAGGAGCGGCAGGAGCGGCTCGTTTCTGACAGCAGGGCCGAATTGGGCCACATGCCAGTCGGGTCTGCTGATATTGACTGAGGTTGACTGCCTTCCCACCGGCGTGCAAGCACATCTGCATATTCGATAGCCTTTGACAGCTGCCGCGACGTTGGCGATGCACATTCCGACAGTGTAGCATCGATGCTACCACAGCCTGTTATTTCCTTGAGACCGTCGGAATACTCGTTCCGCTTTCCCCGTGCATACCCAATGTTGAAACTTGACCTCTCTTTAGTAGCAGGTACTTTTGCGGTGCTAATATCACGAAATCGGAGGAGTTCAAAAGAAGCTCCTATGACATCCACTTAATGTCCCCAGCCGTTCCTTATTCATGCTCTTTTGTATAAAGCTCCATTTGCTCATGATGCCAAAATAGTATACAGATTGTACAAGGTCAGTTGTCGCCGGTATGGGTAAACGCGACCCTCCAGAGACGGTCTTCAATATGCTGTCTCAATTCCACTTGGCTCCAAACAAGGTAAATCCTTTCTTGCCGGTAGCGGACCTGTTCGCCTCGGAATTCTCCAAATAGATGCGTTCATGGCCCTTGACATCGACAAATAGGTACTTGTACTCGTAATCAGAGTGGCCGGGAAGTTTGACCATGTGGACTTGCGCCACACCGTGATTGCGAGGGCCTTCGACCTGCGACACTGTCAGATCACAGTCCATCAAAGTAAAGACATCGTACTTACGTGAAAGTGCAAGAGCAGGTGATGAACTCCCTGCTTGTCCACTCGTTCGGAGGATCTGCAAATGCACGTCAGTGATCACATCACAAAGGCTGATGCTTCCAGCTTCGCATGACATACGCCAGAGGTCGTGCACGCTGCCACTTATTATTCGTTTCTTCGCCGTGGGCGAGAATCTTCTTTGCATCGCCAAATAGCTCCAGACATCGGTCGTCCTTCTTGATCTTGTCGATGGCTCGGTTGAACTGAACCGTTTTGCTGTTTGGGGAAAATACGTCTGTCCATAAAAGGTATCCGACACCACCCTGTGAAGCATCATTAGATTTGATTCACAAAAAGTATGGGATGCGGAATCCGCATTCTATAGAATACTGACGGTGAGCACGAGACCGACCAAGACTAGTCCAAAGTTGAAGCTTTGCTGAGTGGCGCGGGCGGCCTTCTCTGGGATGGACAGCTCGCGCCATGGCACATATCCATCGTCGTTGAATGGTGTCACACTCCGTCTCTTTGGCCCTAAAGGTGTCGGCCCCTGGGTATTCTGCGTCGCATACGATCGAGCAATTGTGGATGCGCGCAAGCCGTTGGCGCTGAGGAAGCTGGTCGCCGGACGCAGGGCCACGAGAGAGGTGACGGGTTTCATGATGTCGAGAGCGGTGCACCCATTTCCTCAAATACAAAATGTGGGCCACAGAACTATGAGCTGATGCAATACTGCACAGCTGCCGACAAGAGGAAGCCTAATTCTTGTAGCTTTATTTGAGGTATCGCCAATCCAATTCTGTCTGTCGCGAGCGTACCGCCTTCGGCAGAATCCCAAGGTGGGGGCGTTGGCCACAATTCATCCAATGACGAAGGGCGGCTTCCCTTCATGCCACTTTACCAACATAGCCCGCTCCCTGTCGTGTCTTCACCTCCGTTCTCCTGATTTGATATTGACCATCGTCACGCGCGACCAACCAATTGTATTGATTGCGATTTGTCCCTAGCACATTCTCTAGTATCGTGAACACATCTTCGCTGGCTCGACATACTCAGCATTGGACCTCTGCCCTCGATTCACCCCCGCGATCCGCCCGCCAAGATGAGTGGCCTCGCGACGAAACAGCAGTCGCTCAAGATTTTCGAGAAGCTCAAGTCCAAGCTACCTAACAAGGTTCGTAGAATTCTGTATTGACTGCATTGATGCGCAAGCTTCGGCTAACAAGTCCTGCTCGACCAGACCTGCTTCGACTGTGGCCAAAACAACCCCACCTGGACTTCCGTCCCCTTTGGCATCTATCTGTGTCTCGACTGCTCTTCGAACCACCGCAACCTCGGTGTCCACATCTCCTTTGTCCGCTCTACGAACCTTGATCAATGGCAATGGGAACAGCTGCGATTGATGAAAGTTGGCGGCAATGAGTCTGCCGCCAAGTTCTTCCGTGCCAACGGTGGCACCGCTGCCCTCAACAGCAAGGACTCCAAGACCAAATATCAGTCAAACGCCGCCACTAAATACAAGGAGGAGCTGAAGCGACGCGCAGCCAAGGATGCGCAGGCATATCCCGATGAGGTTATCATCACGGATGGTACTGATGAGACCTCCGATACACCGGCCGGAGAGCCAGAGGACGACTTCTTCTCGTCGTGGGATAAGCCCGCCATCAAGCGACCTACTCCTCCGATCTCGCGTACCGCTACACCGCCTGTTGTCGGCCGCACGCCATCGCCTTTCATCAACGCCGGCAAAGACGGCTCCCGATCCGCCTCGCCCCTGGCTAAGCCCGCTGCCACTCCTGATGCCAAGCCTGCCACCAGTCGCACCTCATCTGCGGCTCTGCGCAAGACGACCACCACAGGCGCCGCCCGCAAGACCAACGTGCTCGGTGCTAAGAAGACGACGAAGCTTGGAGCCAAAAAGGTTACTGGCGATGTTATCGACTTTGACGAGGCCGAGAAAAAGGCCAAGGAGGAGGCCGATCGCATCGCCAAGCTGGGCTATGACCCCGATGCGGAGGAAGAGCAGGCGCCTGCCAACTCGAGCTTTGCTGCCACCATTATCTCACCCACTCCAATCAACCCTGCACAGGGTGGCTCCTCACATAGCCGACAAAAATCCAGCTCTGAGGTGGAAAGACTCGGTATGGGTGTCGCCAGACTTGGCTTTGGCCAGATTGGCGGTCCCAAGGCTGCTGCCGCTAGGGAGGCCAAAAAGAATGCCGGCGGCTTTGGCTCTGTTGGGCCCGTCAAGGCTCCTGTTGGTAAGTTTACGCTGGAGTATTGTAGTCACGCGTGAATGGCCAGCTAATGGAATTATTCTCAGATGACTCTGAAAATTATGCTCGCAGCAAATTCGGCGCCCAGAAGGGCATCTCATCAGACGAATACTTTGGCAAGGGAACTTATGACCCCAACCAGCAGGCCGAGGCCAAGACGCGCCTGCAAGGTTTTGAAGGCGCGACGTCAATTTCTTCCAACGCCTACTTTGGTCGCCCGGAGGACGAGCCCGAGGAAGAGTATGGCGATCTAGAGTCGGCCGCCAAGGACTTTGTACGCAAGTTTGGCATCACCGCCAGTGACGATCTTGAGAATCTGGGCAACCTGGTCGGTGAGGGTGCCACTCGTCTGCAAGGTGCGATCCGTCAGTACCTTGGCAACTGAGTTGCATGCGCAGCCTGTGTCGCAAGTGAAATGACGAAAAAGAGGTGACATACAATGAATATCACAATGGCGAAGCACGTGCGCCCATCTGATCAGCGGAACACCTGGGGTTTAGAGGTCCCGGAAACGACGGGGGCGAGTCCGATCTACAATCAGCAGCATTATTTCGATAATTTCCAAGACTTTTTTCTATCGTTTTTCCTTTGTTTTAGGGCGGGATTGAAACACAAGGCGGCGAGGGTACAAAAGTCTTATTACAAAGCAAGGTGCATTGAATAAAAAAATATGAAAATTAGGCATGATGAGTAAATGCGATTCGCTATAGGAGTTGACCGGGCCATTGCACTCTCTAGCAGTCCGCATCCTAGAATGGCTTGGATTGACTGTCGATTCAATCGCACATGATGCCCTCGTGCTCGCTGATACAAGGAATATGGAGGAGTATGGGGAAACTCCGTCGGAGATTTGCAGCTCTTTGCCCCCTTTCTCTCCGCAAATCTCACCGGAAACACGAACTTGTGGGGAAGGCCAGAAAGGCGGTGGTGGCGTCGGCTGGTGGTGGTTCGGCAACGCGGTGCTCGGCGCGAGGGTTTGATATCACATGTCAAAGTACTGCTGCGAAGTAGCCAGTGGCAAGGGTCAGATGTAACAAGGAAGTAAGGAAATATCACAGGAACGAGTTTAGCTATGCAAATAAACAATTTGGTCAAGCATTTTTTGGTCAACATCTTTTTCTAATGAATATCTTGATGGTGAACACTTGTTAACAGTCAGTAACTTCTTTCTGAATCAACACTTTGGAATGGTCTTTTTTTCATATGTTATTGTGCTCGTCATTCAAATGCTTTCTAGTCTACAGGATATATGACAAAAGGAAGTAATAAAAAAAACATCCAGAAATCGTCAGGAATTCTGACACTGGCCGAAGCCGGACCCTCGTAGATGCTTTCTTTCACATTGTTTCATTCTTTGTTCATCGCGTCTTTTTTTTTTAATTGTCAAGTGCGCAATTTACAGCTTGGCAATCATCTTGTTGCCGCGCTGCAACCAGGCTACGGCATCATTGACAAACTCGTCCACGACGGCGCGGGCCGACTTTTGCTCGTTGACAACGGCCGCGCACTTGCCCATGAGCAGAGGGCGGAAGGCGTCGATGGGGTCGTCGTCCTCGTCAATGGCGAGGGCCTCGATGCCAATCTTCTTGGCGGCCTCGCCCATCTTCTTCTGGTCGCCCGAGTCAATGACGTCCATGAACTTGTCGAGGTCGGCCTCGTAGGGGATGGTGCCCTTTGCGGCGAGCTCCTTCATCTCCTGCTGGCGCTGCGTCTCCCAGTTGTTGATGTAGGGGTTGTTGTGGACGCGCATGGGGCGGCCGGTGAAGATGATGGTGCGGATGTTGTCGTCGTGGCCGGCGTTCTTGACGGCCTCCTTGTGGACCTTGGGGGCGCCGGCCTCGTCGGTGAGGATGAAGCGGGTGCCGACCCAGACGGCAGAGGCGCCCATCATGAGCGAGGCGGCGAGCAGCTGGCCGTTGTGGATGCCGCCGGCGGCAACAACCTGGACGGGCCCGCCGGTGAGGGGCGACTTGGCCTTGGAGGCGGCCTCGACGACGGCGGGGATGAGGACCGTGGTGGGCGTGTCGCCAGTGTGGCCGCCGCCCTCGCCGCCCTGGGCGCAGATGATGTCGACGCCAACGTCAATGCACTTCTGGACGTGCTTGACGTGGCCAATCATGTTCATGTAGAGGATGCCGGCCTTGTGCAGGCGCTCAACGACGTGCTTGGGGGGAACACCGACGGCCGAGACGAAGACGGTGGCGCCCGACTCGATGATGATGTCGACGAGCTCGTTGAGCTTGCCCTTGGTGTAGTCGACGCTGCGCAGAAGAAATACATGTTAGCACAAGTGCTGGGACAAGGAAGATCTCCAAAGGTTCAGCCGTGCGCATGCGTCAAACTGTGCATGTTTGCAAGTTCGGGGCGTTTTGCGCATGTGACTTGGCCAGCCTAGCGTGTGACGCAGAGAGCTGGGGTTTTGGGATTTTGTGCTTACTTGGTCTTACGGGCGCTGCCGCCGACCTGGGGGAGAAGCAGGTCGACGCCGAAAGGAGCCTTCTTGTCGTCGAGGTACGACTTGAGCTCCTCAATCTGCTCCTTGAGCATCTCGGGAGTGTAGCCGACACCACCAATAACACCGAGACCGCCGGCGTTGGTGACGGCGGCGGCCAGCTTGGGACCGGCAGCGACGTTCATGCCGGCAAGCAGGATGGGGTGCTTGATCTTGAAAAGATCGGTGATGGGAGTGCGGATTTGCTCTGCACAAGGCATGTTAGCGATTTTTCTTTTCTTGCTGCGTGAGCATGAGGCCCTCGGAGGCCGAGGGCTGGCGGGGAAATCCCAAACGTACGAGGAGAGGCCATTGTGTCTGGTTTTTTTGGTGACTGTTGTGGTATTTGAGGGAGAAGAGGGCAAGAAGAACAGCAAACGACGAGAGTGTCAGATTGCCTTTTAAAAAATAAGATGAGACAAAAAGATGGATGGAGGAGAAGAAGGAGGAGAAATGGGTAAAAGGGCGCAGACGGCAAGTCTAATAACGGATTTTTGGATGCGCGGAGTGTCGCCGGGGAAGCAGAATGAGCCGAGGCACAAGCTCGGAGGGTGGCAGCGTGTTGAAGAGAGAAGAGTGGGGCAGAGCGCTGCACAATGGTCCATCAGACCACTGAGAGGCGAGAAAGGCTCTGGTTAGAGTACCACTGAAAAGCCACTTGGCCCAGCTTCTGGGGGCGGTTACAGACACGCTGAGAGACCCCATACAATCTGGGGTAAGATGCCGAGGGACAGCGCACCCATCGGACTTGGTGCCGCTCTGAGAGGCAAGGAAGGGAATGGTAGAGTAATCCTTGATTGGAGCTATATGGTTTTATAAAAGGGTTTCAATCTTTCCGGTATTTACTAGCTTGTTTGCTTGTCTACTCATCACACCCGCGAGAAATGGCCACGCAGCGATATCTCATTTCAGCCTTGGCGCAGGCTCAGGCAAACAGCCCATCACCGATTTACAGCGGTCCTTTCCAGCGGGCCCCCATTCTCTCCTCCTTCCAGCGCATATAGCCAACTCTCGCCACTGGAGCAGGTTGCCGTCCGGCTATCTGCCCCCCCAAATTCTTTTAGCGGCCATGGCGCTGTCACAAGCCTTCATCTAACCTCTTTGCTCTCCCACAAAATCTCGAAAGCCAATTATCAGGCCGACAAGGTAGTTACTGCGTCCATTGTCAAGTCGGCACCTTCGGCCGGCGACTTCCATCCCGTCGCCACACCTTTTCCGCATTACCACTGATTGATAAAATCTTTGGCCCCCTCTCCCCCCATACCCCTTTACCCCGTTCCCCAAATCTCCTGCCCGCATTCTCGCTCGTCTCGCCGACTACGTCCGCTCGGAGTTGCCGCATCCCGCGAGCCAGATCATCGCAAAGCTTATTTCCAGATGACTGATTTGCTTTTCCCCCTCTTAATACCCCCCCTCTGACCTCGAATTGCATGCATACTGCAGCTTGCTGAGCCGGGCCTATGACGGGCTACCCGCTGCAGCGCTAATGCAAACTGTTGCAGCGCGCACGCTGGTGACTGGCGCGCCGCCTGACGGAGCGTTGGTTCGAAAAGGTACTTTAACTGCCCACTTGTTATCATATAATCGACAAGTACCGCCGCCAACGACCGGGCCGCGGACCTTTATTTCCCTTTTTGGGGCTCTCTGGTGTAGTAAACGCGGGCAGCGGCAAGCTGCACGTTTCGTCCTCTGCCCTGAGAATAATGGAAACACAGACAGGAGCCCCCTGGAATATTTCATGTAGATGTAATTAGAAGAAAAACACGACGTGCAAATTCTTGTTTACTCTGTGCTACATTGGGTAGACAATGGGCGCTGGCTGCCCACCAGTGGTGTCTCCCACAAAAAAACTGCTCCGCAGCCGCCGGCGCTCTTTCGACACATCGACAAACACTGGCGATGCGCCAATAACGCGCGCGTCCAGGGACCCCATCGCCACACACATGACTAGCATCATGCTCTCCCAGTCTGCCTCTCGGGCGCTCCCCCGTGCTGCCTGGCTGTCTGCGTATCAAGAGCCCCGCGCGGGCGCCTTTCGTGCCATTAGCTCGCGAGCCGCCGCGCTTCTGTCGATGACTGCGTGCTCTCGCCGCGCTTCGCTCAAGACTCCTCTGCTCGAGGCCAGCAGAAGCAACAGAAACAGACGGTTGTACGCGACAGGATGCGGCTGCCGAGGCGGCAAGCGCACCAACACGGCGTACATTGCGCTCGGCGGCAATTTGGGGGACCGCGTGGCGGAGATTGAGCGCGCATGCAACGAGATGGACAGGCGAGGCATCAAGGTCACGCGCACGAGCAGCCTGTGGGAGACGGAGCCCATGTACGTCACGGACCAGGACCGTTTCCTGAATGGCGTCTGTGAGGTATGTGGTGCCGCCTGTTTTAGCCCGACGTGGAGTGAAACGTGTCAAGTGTTGGACAAACAGCACTATCACTAAACCACTCATCAAAAACACGAGATACTCGTGTCCAAGTTGCGTTTGAGTGTGGGATTGCAATGCTAATCTATCGTTGCATACAGGTAGAGACTGAATTGCAGCCAATGGCTCTGCTCGATGAGCTCCAGTCGATAGAGAGGGATCTTGGCCGTCGCAAACTCATTGACAAAGGTCCCAGAAATATTGACCTCGACATTCTACTCTACGGCGATGAAAGGATATCAAACGAAAGATTGACTATTCCTCATATTGGCATTCCCGAACGTGAATTCGTCCTGCGACCATTATCAGAGTTAGCCCCCCCCCGCGTTTCTTTCAACCTCTCCCCCCAAGCCTTCTTCATTCTGACCAAAAACATCGCTCTGTGTCTAGACTCATCCCGTCCCAGTCAATCGACCCTTCCAAGCCGTGGAAGCTCGTCCAAGACTACCTCAACGATCTCGCCGCCGTCGGCGAGCCCCTATCCTCCGTCACCCGCATCTCCGCCAGCGCGGCACCGCTCACGCCGCTGACACCCAACCGCACATCCCGCATCATGGCCATCCTCAACCTCACGCCCGACTCCTTCTCCGACGGCGGCAGACATGCAGCAGCGCCCGACCTATCCGCAACCATTCTCGACATGGTCCGCGGCGGCGCCACCATCATCGACGTTGGCGGGCAGTCCACCGCGCCGGGCCGGCCCGAGGTCACAGCCGACGAGGAGGTCGCGCGCGTGCTGCCGGTCGTGGAGCTCATCCGGTCCATGCCCGCGTGCCGCTCCGTCGCCGTCAGCGTGGACACGTACCGCGCTGGTGTCGCCGCGGCGGCCGTTGCCCGCGGCGCCGACATGATCAACGACGTGTCCGCGGGGCAGCTCGACGCCGCGATGCTGCCCACCGTCGCGCGCCTCGGCGCCACCATTTGCCTGATGCACATGCGCGGCACCCCGCGCACCATGGCCCAGCTCGCCGACTACCCAGACAGCGGCGACGGCGGCGGCGGCGTGGTACCTGCCGTCGCCGCCGCGCTGCGGGCC